>NC_056749.1:687152155-687377155 GCF_019279795.1 Protopterus annectens | reverse complement strand
TCAGTGCATCAGCAGCAGATGCGATTCGATAATGGAAATTGAAACAGGACCGAGTAATTATCTATTGAAAGTAGAATAATTGTGGACTCAGTGCATGCCTGCCAGAGTCTCAACCACAACAGGTTGTCCATTGCTAATAATGTGAAAAAGTACCTTGCAGACAATTTTCTGATAGCGCTCAGAGGAAACCCTTTGTGCTTACCTTTAACCCTAGTATTTACTGTAATATTTTAAGCAATCATGCATATTCCACAAATACTACTTATAAAAATACAAGCTGCATTTAATGCATTTGAGCAGGCTGGGGTATTGCTAGCAATAATAGAGGACTGTCTGCAAATTTATCCTTGAAGGTAGCCAGCTAGGCAATGAGCCAGGATTCAGTTAAGCTAGCTCATTGATCAGGAAATAATTGATAGATACAGATTAGATAGAGAGCAGGTGCAGGTCGTGTGCAGGACATGTGCACCCTGGATCTACTTTATAAAATCGAAAATCCACTTACTCGAAATGCTGAATGTCATGACTACATTAGCAAAATGGCATGATATCAAACACCTGGAACATCTCATTGTCACTCTGGGAAACTAACCACTGGGCCACCATTGTAAAAACACAAACTGAAGCAAATTAAAACCACCCATGTGTGGGGGCTGTGCCCCCACACCCTCCCTAACTAAATATACCAACTCTGAGATTGCACTATAGTGGACAAAAGAGCAAAGTTCACCATGGTGACCCAGTGGTTAGATTCCCGGAGTGACAATGGATATTCCGGATGTTCGATATTCTTCCGTTTTGCTTATGTGGGCTTAATGTTCAACATTTCGAGTAAGTGGATTTTCATTTTTATAAAGTAGATACATGCACCCCAAATGTACACCGACAGTCTGCTGGGTAACCACAGTAGCAGTAGAAAGAAAAGCATGTCTGAGTATGGGGCATTCCAGAGGCATATGGGTGATGCTCTAGGAATGTCCCAGACAACAGTCAGTCATATTTTAGCACAGTTCCTGGCAGTAATATACATTCACTTCCCAAAAGCAGCCATGGAGCATAGAACCTTCCTTCATGTTCTCAATGTAACTGACAACACCTACATGCCAATCTAGACCCCAGCATTACCTGATGCTGAATGGTATATCAACAGGAAGAGGTGGCAATTGCTCAATTATCAGGTGATGTGCTTGGCAGAGCCACATTACCAATATCATGGCAACACTAGTAGTGTATAAGATGCAGCAGTTTGGAGGTAAAGTGTTCTGAGGTCTACTTTTCAACATGGTGAAATACCAGATGAGTTCCTACTCAGTAAGTACAGGACCACAGCTATAGAGTAACTTGAATCTAGACCTGTAAACATTATGCATGGGGACTAAATGTGTCTCTTTCTTCCTTCAAACAGGTGACTGCAGTTATCCACTGGAGCCTTGGTTTATTATGCCATACAGAGACCCAGCAATGCCTGCAGAAGTTGCATACAACAAAGTACAGACTGCAACATGTAACACCATTGAGCATGTGTCTGGTGTGCTGAAAACAAGATTCAAATATCTGGACACATCCAGGGTGAATTCCAATACACACCAGAAAAGGCTTCACTGATGGTCACTATGTGCCATGCTGCTCAGCATGTTAACAATGAAATACAATGGTCTTCCAGCCTCAGGTGTGGGTTCCTGAACCTAAGACCCCAGATGTTTGACATGGAGGTATCAGAGCTGTCACAGGATAATCCAAATGGCACAGAGGTGAGAAGAAATAGGCATGGGTGGCAGACACTATGGCAACACGGCATCTTTTGAACCACAATTTTGAGTCATGTCAAGCCACACATACAGAGATACATAGATAAAGCAGTGAGGTTCACACAGTTTTACCCCACAACAGCAGCACACAGCATGACTAATGGACACAGTCCATTATTTGGCCAAACTGAACATCATATATACCATAAGTATATGATTCACTTATAATATCTTATACAAAAACACATGACATAGCAAAATACACAACTCTGAATATCATACATATCTTAAGCATATGATTCAATTGTAATACCTTATATACATATGCATGACATAGCAAGGAATACAACATTGAACATCATACATACCATAAGTATATGATTCACATGTAGTACCTTATAAACATACACATGACATAGCAACGAGAACCACTTTGAACATCATATATACTATTAACATATGATTCACTTGTAACATAGCAAGGAATACCACATTGAACATCATTCATGCCATAAGTATATGATTCACTTGTAGCACCTTAAACACATAAACATGACACAGCAACAAACACCACATCATTGAACGTTATACATATTATAAGCATATGATTCACTTGTAACATAGCAAGGAATATCACATTGAACATTGTACATACCATAAGCAAATGAGTCACTCATAATACCTTATACACATGACATAACAAGGAACACCACATTGATCATCATACATACCTTAAGTGTATGATTCACTTGTATTATCTTTGACACATACACATGACATGATATAACAAGGAATAAAACATTGACCATCATACATACTATAAGCATATAATTCACTTGTAATACCTTATACACATACACATGACATAGCAAGGAATACCACATTGAACATCATACAAACTATACGTATATGATTTTCTTGTAATACCTTACCTGACATACATGACATCCATACACATGCCATAGCAAGGAATACCACATTGAACATCATACATATCTTAAGTATATGATTCACCTGTAATATTTTATACACATATACATGTCATAGCAAGAAACATCTGGATGTCCACAGAGGAAACATCACCACAGGTATTCTTTTTGCAAAGTACAGCACCAAATAGGTCCACACTGGCATATGTGGCATGCACATCAGAAAGTGCGGTTGTCCTTGTAGGATATCATCAAACAGAAAATTAATATGTGGAGTTAACTGAACAACAGCTAGTAGCATGACAAATCTAGGCCCCTGCAGTGTATGGGAATGCATCAGCACAAACATAACTTAATTGCAGGGATTGTACAGTAGGATGGATGCATCACAGAAAGCATAGTGAAGTGTAATAGTGTCAGACAACACACTATGCAACATACAGCAACATGAGTGTTGACAACATGTGAAGGACTGGCAAAAATGAAACATACCTATGTCACAAACAAGGTTCACTTTACATGCCTGATGTGGAATGTCACAAATACGTCATCACTAAAATGCACAGTTTATTGTTGTGATATGACTCGTAGATGTAAGAATATGTTCAATCATGTTGCTTATCATTGAAAAGCAGTACACATCAACCACTGGAACATGCATTATTGGGATACAGCTGTGAAGATTGTGAAAAGATGGGCGAAGGCTGCCATCCTAGTCAAATAGAACTTGATAAATAATTCTATCATTTGTATATATAAATGTAAAATACAGGCTTGTGTTCTTAAATGAAAGAAAACACTGTAAAATGTGAACCTCAAGATTGTTGCAACATTGCCATTTGCTGTAAGAAAAACTAAGCCAAGCATTTCAAATGTTCTTTGAAGTAAAATTATCTAAATAATGGTGCCAAAGCAGCTAGCTGAACACATTATTTCTATTGTCTTAACTTAAGGAATAATTAGAGTATACATATGAAATGTCTTTTATTGTTGTAGTTTCTTGAGCAGGTGTTAGATTGCTAAATAATGCAGTTTGTTGGCCTGGGAACACCAGACTAAGTGTCAAAATGATGTAATGTGTATACTGGGAAAACCTAAGTGTAAAAATGATGTAATTTGTGAGGGCCTAGCAAAGATGTTTGTTAGTGAGTTTAAAAACTATTGTTCAGAGAGAGAGAGAGATTGTGAGAATTTTGAGCTTGATATCCCACTTATCAGCACTCTGCCTGTTGTCTTATATAAGTAGTGTCTTAGAAATATGTTTTCTTGTAGTAATATCTAGGAACTTAGAAGAAAGTTAGACAAGTGTTTTTCTGTTATATCAGAACTTTCCTACTGTATTGTTTTAAGTTTTGGTGTGATCTCTGAACTCTTAGATATCACTGTGGTGTAGTAGAATTGTCTTGTGGTTTAATTATTTATTATTAAACATTTTAAAAACCTTTACCTGTGGTTGGTTTATGTAGAGATAAGTAAGCTCTAGAGTACATTGCATATTTACAGCATTTATTGTAATAAGCCACTCTAATAAGCCTTAAGACTGATTAGTCACATTACCAATTGGATAATAATATTGCACAGTAATAATTGGACACCCTTTTAAGGGCCTTTGGGTAGCTGATAAGTATTAGCTGGTGGTGGCAGAAATTACTACTGTATAGTCTGGGTAAAGGAGCACAGCTGGAGAATCTGTGTCAGCCTTTTCCAGGAGTGTCTGTGAAGTTGTATAAATACTTATCTCAAAGTGTGTGTGTTGTGTCAGCTACCTGGGCAGGGACACAAAGCACTGGTGGGAAAGAGAGGGTACTGGAGGTTAGCTTGCCAGCTAAGCTGAGATCTGGACCCTATAGCTGTGCCAGTGGGGAGTCTTATTGGGGACCTGGAGAGCAAGGGAGCATCCAGCCCCAGACTGACTGTGATATCTGTGTGCACTTAAGGAAAATTGTACTTTACTGTGTGTATTTGCTATCCTTTCCTCTTATATGAGATGCCCTCCCTCATGTTAGTGGTCAGGATTGAGGCTCCTTGATTACTGGGCCAGGGCACAGTCATCACAACATCAACATAGGTATGTGTGCCTGTGTGTGTGTGGCCAGGCACATATTGGAAGGCACACATTGAACGTACATGTCAGCATAAGGATAACAAAGGGAAACATGTAGACATAAGTGTATGTAGTGCTGAGGGTGAGGCATGTGTAGTACCTAAGTAAAATGCCATATGTCACTCTAGCATGCATAGAGAGGCATACCGTTACATGCAGCCATGGCAGACTAAAGGAAACGTGGAAAGTAGCAAGAAATGCTGATGATAATGAAAAATGCTTGCTATATGTCAGCTATCAAGAGATGCAAACATGGAAACAGGGAGATTGTCACATATAACATTGTGATCACCAGTATCCAAACTAACATAAACTAATTACAAATATGTACAACATAATGCAACTCTAAGGAAGTCTCTTCAGATTAATGATCAGGAAAAACCCTGTGGCATCAGGCATTTGAGAAACCACTTACAGATGGATTAGTCAGTGGTCAGCACAGGAGTCATCATTGCCAAATGGTCAAAATGACACAACAGGACATATATAGGATCAACTGTCAGTATTTCTGTAATGCAGTCTAGAGCACCCACACTGATGTCTCACACCACTGCCATGGCTGCCCCTGCCACATTTAGAAACACTCAGCCCATGGTTTTATGCTGAAGAGCTAGAAGTGGTGACACTAGCAGTGTGGGACATAGTGTGGGGTAGAAGTCATAGTGCAATGTGTTTCTCTGGTCATGACTGTTGGTTTCAGAGTAGAGTGACCAATAGCAGATCATATGCATCCACACTGAAGAAGACATGATGATGTCTGAGGGCCATGTGTGGGTTTAATGAGAAGGGGATCTGCTTCTTCCCACTGGAGATAATCTGGTTAGCACAGTTAGGGCATGTACCACCCAGTTTGTACTACAGCACAAATCTAGCACCATCATAACAATGATTTCAACAGAATGTGCTGTAGATACCACACTGTCATGCTGTGCAGCCAGTGCTGCCATGACCTCTCCATGTCTACACATCTGACAGAGCTGGTGTGCTACATGATCAGTGGCATGGGCAAGTGTGCTCAGGTCAGAGCCTTGTCACTACGAGCATTCAACTGTTTGTAATAGTAAACGGACACCCTATGACATGCATCTATACACTGAAGCTATACTCCCATGTGTAGTCCAATGGACAGTATCAGTCTGTTGTGAGGAAGTATCACCATCACTACTACACTCAACATAGGGCAATGAGCCATGATCATCATCATGTTCGTCATTTGATACCACCACATCATCAGAATGTCTGGCCACACTATTCCCCTATTGGAGGCTACACCATGACATACATGACTGTCCCCTGCCAGGCCAGAAAATGATCCCAGTGCAGTGGCCTGTATGCCATTGGCTATACTATCAGACTGAGGCACATCACAACCTATCTCAGGATTAGTGGATGGTCTAATGGATGAGGGAAGTAGTTGACATGCTGCAAATACAAACATATGCCACATCATTTATGTTCACAGAAGTCAAATGAGCCAATATATGGTTAACATTATTGGAGAAATATCTAACTACAATGCATAAGCATGGTGATCTGTACTTACCAAGTCATTATGTCTGCCTGTGGTCCAGAGGCTCCTATAAATGGTCCAGAGGCCCCTATAAAGGATATGCCATGTCAGTCACACATCAAGCAAATATGACAGATAATGTGAAAAACAACTACTAACAATACCTCGCATATCCTCCTCTGACTCCACTGCCAATGTTGATTTGTTAACACAGTTTGATTACTTTTGTATAAATGTAAATTGTCTGTCACAAGTGATAATTCAATAAAGGTGTGTTAAAAAAAAGAAATGTCACTGTCTTGTAAAAATAGAAACATACACAAGTCAGTAGCAAACATATACAGCACATCATGTAGCATTCAACATGATGTATAACACACAGCAAATAAGATAAACACATAGGTGGGCAACGATGTTGAACAGATTGCAGGTGTCCTATACATTTGCACAAGACCTTATTAGTCATGCAAATCACAGATATACTTAACAATATTGAAATATAGCAACTATATGGACTGCCTTACCAGATCTGTCCTTCATGGTTGGGGAACAAATCATCTAGTATAAAGTGGAACCTGTAGTTTTAGAATGGAACACAAATAGCATGTGAGTATACTCCTCAGTCTTAACAGGAGGTGGAGGCATGTAACAGCTAAGAATCTCACCAACAAAATATGGACACACTTACATGACAACTGGTGCTGATGTCTCAATGAGGTGTCCATGAAGGGAACAAGGCAGCATTAATATCAAAGCTCTTAGGTGTGTTTGCACTTTAACATCAATATAAACAACCTTAAATGGTCTGTCTTTCTGTGCCTGATGGGGAGTGCACCATGTGGCACAAAGATGTACCTGTAGTTTAAAATAGAACACAAACATATGAGTGCACTCCTCAAACATAACAGGAGGCAGAGGCACACAGCAGTTGTGCTGCACACTAACAGAATAAAGAGACACTTACATGACAACTGGTGCCACTGTTAAAATATAGATGTGCCATGCAATTGAAACATACAACATCACTGTGTTATCTAAGCATTCTGATGGTAATTTAACATGCTTTCACACTTACTATGTGTGTCTACATCATGGATGTAGTGATGTACACCATATAGTTCTATTGCTGTAACAATAATATAAAAATAATGCAAGATTTGTGAATGAAAGCCTTTTAATGACAGTAGGATTATGTCTCAATGTTTGTGAACATCAGGCATACCTGTATGTGCTGGAATACTTGCCTCAATACCTCCCAATTGTATATGATAATCCTACCAGATAGTTATGGATGGAGGCCAGGAATGTTATCTCATACATGGGAGACGATGGTGGCACACCTATAATGGCATTCCTCTCCCTCTCATAGTGGCAGAGTTTGTTGGCTGCATGGAGGATCATGTCAGAGTAATGCCACTGGCAGTTATCCCTTAATTGGTTGTGTCATCCCAGAACATTAATCATATTGGTGCATATCTGCACTTGATGTCTTCACAAAGTAACACCTGTCCATCCTAGCAAGTTCCAGTATGATGATGCAGAGTCTCAATGAAGATTTCAGTTTGTCTGGATGAAAAATCATTCCACCTATTATGGCTGGACATCTGAACGAAAGGGTGCTATACAGATACCAGATTTTATGCAGGTGTTCACATACTGATGTCAACAATCAAAGCATGTGTCAGTTCAATGCCTCACCTCTGATTTACAGTGTATAGCTGTGCAAAACAATCTGTCATCTGTATTACTGTCATGTACAAATAAGCATAAAAAAATGCCTGAACTGCTGGTCCATAAGTCTTAACATCATCAGCATACACATGCATAGCTATCAATCCATTCCATATCTTTTGCAAATGTCATATATGCAGATATGGGAATTGAACCTTTGTCAGTGGATCTTAAGACAAGTAAGGTACAACCACAGTTACGTGCACATCAAACTATACTTACCAATTCTACCTCAAGTATGTAGGATGTATCACACTTGTTATTACATTCACTGACAGAAAGCAGCATGAATGTAACCTTCATGACATGATAACACATATATTGAAAGTGTTAAAGCATTAAGGCAGAACAAGATCAGCTTATGAAAAATGTGCAGTTATGCATTCATAATTACATGTGATAACTAAAACCAATGAAAATGATAAGCCATCTTGAAGTTCCCCCAATTTCATTGAATGTTGCTTATGAGTAAGCATCAGAGAATATTCATAAATCAGTCCTTGAATGTACAACTTGCGGACAACTACAAATTGTCATTGTCTTCAAACCTATTTCATATGTAAAAGTAAATCTGCATTGAATGGATTCCAACCATATCCAATATTCAGTGGGGCTAGTTAGCTTATAGCCATACAGCTGTATATGTGGAAAACCTCCCTGATAATAATGGAGAGGTACCCATATGCAATCAAATTGGGGAAATCTAACCCCATAATTTATGCAACTCATATTTTGATGTGCAGAAAATATCACAGATTATACAATGACCCCCCATTAATATTCAAAAATGTGCACGCTGACCAATCAGTTATAGTAATGGAAAAAGGTCCGGTTGCCTGGACTTTTTCCATTACTATAACTCTTTTTTTAAGCAACAGAGAACGCAAGATCTCCGTTGCTTCATACTGTCTTGCTATGTTAAATGAGTTTAACATAGCGAGACAGCTTTAAAAAAAGCAATGGAGATTCTCCGTTGCTTTTTTTAAAGCTGTCTCGCTATGTTAAACTCCTTTAACATAGCGAGACAGTTTGTAAAAAGCAATGGAGATCTTGCTTTCTCTGTCCTTTTTACAAAACTGTCTCGCTATGTTAAACCCATTTAACATAGCGAAACAGTTTGTAAAATGCAACAGAGATCTTGCTTTCTCCGTTGCTTTTGCCCACATCTCTGATGTACTGCTTAGGCATATGCATGCGCAGTACATCAGAACTGCCGCAGAATACCAGACAGCTGTGGAAGGGCAGTAGGGAGGCATTATACAATGCCATTATTTATAAAAAGTAATTATTTTTTTTCTTAAATAATGTTATTGTATAATAGCAATAACCCACTTCTGGGTGTAGGTAATGCTGGATTTACCCACGGTTGGCTTTGTTTGGCCACTCGGGCTTCGCCCTCGTGACCAAACCACACCAACCGTGGGTAAATCCAGCATTACCCACAGCCAGGCGTGGGTTATTGCTATAATATATACATGAAATATGTATGGTGATGTCAGACAGAACAATATAAACACAGGAGAAAAATAATAAGCAGTGCATTCCATAAAAGCAATATGAATTGGTGATCTCATATGATAGCGTACCTTTATGATAATAGCAGTCAGACAGGTATACCTCACAGTGAGCTTAGCTAAGCACAGACACATTTTATGTACTGTTTGTGCTACAATGTCTTGGAATCCTATCAGCAAATGTCCACTTAAGTTCTCGAATGTTGGCGCATTAACCAATAGCTTTGCATAAGTGTACTGTAATCAGTGTAAATGCCAAATAGGTATCATTAAATGAAGATATCTGTAATACGTGCCCGATGCCCACCAGCAGTCTGCTACCACCCATTATGCATCACTTTTAAATGTAATATTGATAAATTTTCATATCATAACCTTGCTACCTGTAAACCAAGAAGGACCTCAGTTAACATTTTCTAGAAGGTGTTTTCTTCAGGTTTTCAAAGCCAATGCAAAGATATCAACCAAGAGGAGGCTGTGGATTGTCTTGGCATCCAATTGGACTGATAAAAAGACTCTGCGGATGCTAGCCATCTACTCTAGACATCAATGGAGGATGCAAGCATAATCAAGGAATTTCGCACAGACTGACATCTGGAACCAGATTGTGAGGGCATTTCAGTTATGAACAGGGATCTTCAGGATAGGTGTGCAGGTCTGGCACACCAATATCATGACCTTGACCAAAGGGACAAGAATGACTTGTGGGACAGGATCACTCAGGTTCAGGCTCAGTCTCTGCATGCCTACAGTAAGTAACAAAATCCACACCTTAACATCTACTACTTACTATTAGCATTTACTGACCACATATGCTGTTATACGTATTAGGGGCATTTGTATTCCATATGCATTATTGTAGATAAATATGACTAAGGAACTCATAATGGAATTAAAATGTTAAATGAAAGATGGTGGTCATTTAACTGTGCACACAGCAGACATCTGCAAAGTAGATTAGCCAAACAAACAGGTGTCCAGGATATGTAAGTAACATCAAGTATTATGAAGGAATGTAACTGTTCTATAGACCCAGTGAAACTGCTCAGAGTAGAATCTCAGCCATGACAAATGCTGTGATGTGCATTATGCATCTTGCTGAACAATGTAGCAAGGTATATTATGGTAGATTGTCTACAGATTCAAATCTCAATAGTTTGTTGATATTCACTAAATGTATGAGCAAAGCATTATAATGTTCTTAAATCCATATTAATATGTTTCAAAGCTGTATACCATACTGTGGGAGTAATATTTAAACATTTCATTTTTAGAGTGCATTAACACCTGCCCAGCTTAGGCTGCAGATGACTATGCATTTTGCCATTATCTAGAATTCTTCAAGAATTACTATAAAAGTACTTTAACACTGCTAGATATGTTATTCCATTGTAATGAACAGAAAAGTTACATTTTGTGAGCTCTGTCCTAGGTGTTCATTAATCTGCCCATATTTATCACTTCTTGGGCGAATCAGAGCAAAGTAACATTAATGCATGTCACCGTTCATTTAATATGCTTGAGTATAGTAATCAGATTGAACACACTTCAGATGTGGGGATTTACACCCTCATTGAATTTCTCCATATGCTTAGGTTTTTACATATCTTGACGGGAATGGACCCCATTCCTAAGTCATGGCATAATTAAAGTTCAGGAAATCAGTTTTGCTTCATTCTTTGACATTTGGTACAAGTACTTTTTTCAGCACCCACAATGTACCCAGACTTGCCTATTGTAGTAGTTCATAAGGGTTTTTTTTTATTGATAGCATATTTAGATATATTTGAAGATTCTTTTTTTATTAGCCCAGTTGTTCCTACCACAACTGGAAATATCTGTGTATCTTTATTCCACATTGCTCTAGTTTCTGTTTGCAAGTCCTAATATTTTACAAATAAGTCTTTCAATTTGTAAGACACTGGATATAGTAATTTAATAATCAAAGCTATATCTGTTTTTTTCTCATGAACTATTTTTTTATTTATTATTTTATTTATTTAACATTTGTTTACAGGGAAATTCTGACTGGGACAGAGCCCATTTTCAGCTGAGGCTTGGGGAGAGGTCTCCAGACGCATGTCTTTGGAATATCCACACTTCCATATTCAATCTGTTTCCTTCTACTCTCTTAGCTGCTGGTATGGGGTGATCCTAATCAATGTTTCATTGTTTTCAACAATTTTGCGGTTCACGTTTCCAATGTCTCTTAGCTGCCTCCATGTTACAGTGTTTATAAAGTCTCCACTGTAACAACCTTGACACATTATCATGTCTTTCAGTATACAAAACTTCAGACATAATTGTAATGCACGCTGCAATAAGATGCGCAACTGTTTGCAGTTTTGTACCACAAAACTTATAATTATCTGTATATTCGGCCTTTTATAAGGATTTTGTGAACCATCTAGTATGTAACTACTAGCATGGGCTGCCAATATTAACCTTTCATCTTTTGGTTTAAATTCACCCCATGTAAGCCATTCACATGTCAACTCTTCCAACAGATCTCTATACTTCTAAAATTATGATCTTACTTTTTGTCTTTTCTTTTTTTTCTGATCCTGTTATTTGCATTCTTTCTTTTGCACTTTCTGTTGTCACCTGAATTTTAACCATGTTTGGTTGGATTTCCACACCTGCTTTTTTCCTAAAGACTTCTGATAACCTAAACAAAGAGGTCACTTTGGACTTATTTTGTTCATGTTTTAGAACTTTTAGTATATTTGAATCTGAAGATGTTAATAAATATGCATTCAATCCCACATTCACTGACATATATGTGTAACTATTTTCAAAAAGGCCCATTCCTCATTCAGACCAAATGACATTTAATCTCAGCAAAATCTGGCCCTTGTATATCATCCGATGAGTATGGAACAATTTTCTTGTATTCCAGTCAAGCTTATCCAGCTCTTCTCGTAGTAGCTAATCACTCCAAAGCTGTAAGCTAAAGCAGGAAGTGTAGGTTGATTTATAGCTTGAACTTTATTCTTAGATGTCAAGGCTGTTTTCAATATTAATTTTATTCTTCTAAAACATTCCTTACTGAATTTTGTTTTCATTTTTCATGCTGTATCATTGCCCTTTCATTTGTTTCAAGACCTTTGTACAATCCTTCTTGTTCCAAATCTTTTATATCATATTCTTCCACAAGTTTTATTTATTTTTTCTTTTTTTATTTTGTTTTAAAACAATAACTAAACAAATCAGTTATAAAACAACTATTTACATAGGCCAAAGCCGATCAATATATCATAGTTATTTATATCAACAATTAATATTTTTTTCAAGCAAATCTTTAAGTCGAAGGCAAGATTTATATGAATGTGTAATATTAAAAGTTCTCATCTTTGTAGTATGCAGTTCGCTACTGCAAACAATTGTTGCCATACTAATAAATTCAACACTTGAGGGGTACATTTACTTTTCCAATTTTTAGTAATTACTTTTCTGGCTATACCAAAAATAGACCAAGGAAGAGACACTTGGGGTTTTGGAATTCTCAGGAATTGGAGCAGTAAATGAAACAAAACATTTTGAAATATTACATCTATCTGACCATAAAGATTGAATGAAGTTAATTTCTTTCCAAAAAGGGGAGATGCCTTCACATTCATATACCATATGTGTCCAAACAGCTGTTATTTCAGAATCACATCTCCAGCATCAATTCTATTTGATTTATACATAATTGTAATTTTATTATGAATGAGAAAAGCTCCGTGTAAGAATTTCCAAGTGAAAAATTTCCAATGTAATGAAGATATGGTTTTAGCTTTAAATCTTAATATTATTTTCTTGTATTCTTTAGAGAAGCCTTCATTATTAATTTTAAGGACTAGTTCCATCTGGAATTGTCTAAATATGTGAAGTCTAACTGAAAAATTTCATAAATTTGTGACATATATGATTTATTTTACTTTGCATTATTACTGCTATTTATTACGAATTCCAATAATTTGGAGAGCAATTGTTTATCTAGGTTAAATTTATCTCTGTGTTCACAAAGTCTCTAAATATTTGTAAAATTAACCAGTTCTCCGAATCTTGATTGTATTTGGACCTTAAAGTTTCAACAGTATATATATCAGTGCCACTTAAGCTAATAAACTAAATTACTTTGCTGTTTCAATACTAGCATTTTGTTGAAGTTATGAGTTTCTAAGCTGCCATTTGTATGTAATTGGAAACATATTACATATTAAGTCTTTAATAAAATGATTAGAATATGTGAACATTTGGAAAGAGAAAATTGTGTTATTTAAATAGGAAATTTATGAAGAGGGTGTAACTCCATTTACAGACAAATCTTTTAATAACCAGATAAAACTATTAGGGACTATTTGGTTATGACTGGTTGCGATATATTTATTATTTACTAACAATATTTCTTTATGTATTTGTTTCCATTTTGAATCATAAGATGAATTTATCCACAATGCTATAACTTTTACAATTGTTGAAGTAGTATACAACTGAATATCAGGGAATCCTATTCTATCATTATCCCAACCTTTTCTGTGCAAATCAAAGGAAACTCTTGGTTTATTAGGATGCCAAAAAATTTAAGTAGAATGCTACTTATCTTCTTCATCAATTTTTTGGTGTAGATAGTACTAATGATTGTAAAACAAACTATATTTTAGGGAGACTTACCATCTTAATAAGCATTAATTGTTCTTCCATGTTAAAGAAGAAGTTTGTATCACTTCTTTATTATTAGACATAATGGTTATACCAAGGTACTTCATCTGACTGCTATTCCTATTGAAGTTAGAATATTTTTGTATGAGTTTTTAATTTTTTATTAGTTAATAACGTGCTTGTTTTAGTATGATTAAATCTTAAGTCCAAGACTTCTTCAAACTGATTCATAGAAATAATTATATGTTCTAATGAATTGTCAATATTTCCTATTGTTGGTAATATATCATCAGCAAATAGTTGAATCTTTAGTTTGAAATCTTTTATTCTAATACCATTAATGTTCTTATTGTATCTAATACCATTAGCAAAGTGTTCTATAGCTAATGCAAAAGGTAAAAGTGATAGTGGTCAGTCTTACTTTGTGCCTTTTGTAATTTAAAGGAATTAGGAAGAAAATAGCCTATTTTAACATAAGCACAGGAGTTATTGTATAGCTTAGAAATGAATACAATTAGCTCAGGTGAAAAATTATACACTTTAAATGTTTTAAACAGGTACAACTAATTAATCTAAATCAAGACTAATGATAGAAAGTTCTTTTTGTTTTTATTTTGCATAGCCTATTAATGTATGTAGTCATTAGATTATCTTGTACTTGTCTATTTAAAATAAACCCAGTTTAATCATTGTTGATTAGTTTAGGTATAAGTAGATTAATTCTGTTAGATAAAATGGACATGAACATCTTTCTCGAGTCTTCAATTTTCCTCTTTCAAATGTTGCTTTTGCACATTTGCTGAGACCAAATGACAGCTCTATGTCATCTAAAAAGGCTTTAACAACTTGTAGTTGCTCTATCACGTGTTTATCTGATGAACTGCATAGTTTCAAGTCATCCACAAAAAGTAAATGAAATATACTTTTACTTAATGATTTTTTTGGAGTCAGATTGAATTTGTGTCTTAGGTTGCTGAGTAACCAGATTAGTGGATTAACACAAGGCAAAACAATAATGGAGACAAATAATCACCTGGGAATATTCTACTCTGGATTTACACACACTTGGTAGCAATTTGTCCTTTTTTGTTGCTTAACTGCAAAGTGGTTTGCCATTTCTTCATAGTAACTGTAATAAAATTTACCAATGTTTGACTGATCTTGTACATCTATAAGCGTTCTATAACCCAGGAGTGAGGAATACTATCAAATGATTATTTTGGAATTTAACAATGCCATGAGGAGAGTACTGCCTTTTCTTGTATATCTTCATTATGCCTTTATGTTCAAAAGATGATTTATTGTTCCATACAAATCTCTTTTATTCTCCTTCTATTCTATAGCCATTATTGATTTTTTGTCTAAATGACTGTGTATTCTATCTGTATCAATTCCCATATATAGCTTATATGTTGTTGGAACACAAGTTATTGGTCAGTAGTTCTTAGGATGATCTACATGTTCACTTTTAAGTATGAGTATAGTTTTCGTCATTGTTAGCCAAGTCCATTTCATGTAAGGCATACATACAAATAGTTTTTACTCAAGGCTAAATCACAGTGCATAGATGATGATACCTTTATATAAAAGTTAATTACAGCATCTGGACCTGGCATTTTCCATTCTGGAGCCTTTCTTAGCTTTAGGTCTGTCTTAGTAGGAGTTACTTCATTCCAATCCATATCTTCTATGTAACATTCTTTTAATTGTTCTTTTACATCTTTTATCCTCCTTATTGTGCTCAACTGGATCCCCATAGCTATTTCTACAAAATGCATTAATTTCCTCTTTTTGTCAGTATTTCAACTATTTCTTTCCAAATTCCCTGCAAAATGTTTTGGGTTGTCCCTAAACAGTTTGTTTTGTATCCTTTCTTTATGTTTCTCAGTGTATCTCCTAAGTTTTTCAGCTGCACAGAGATTTTTAATTTGTAGTTAGAGATAGTATAACTCAAATCCTGATCTGTTTTGAAGTTACATTTTGTTTTAATTCATTCATTTTTCTAGTATTTTTAGATTGATTTCCTTTTCTCTATTCTTCCAATAATGTTACTACTTTTCTTAACTGTTTCTCAAACGTTTCTAGTCAATACTTCTACGGAAGTAATCTATTTGACATTTATTTTCCTTTACTAATTTATGCTTTCTTGGTAATACCTTGTCAGTTATTAGTTTTGCTGCACAATAACTGTTTTGTTAATTTCTGTTATATCATTTGGATATCTCTTTAAAGTTTCAATTAATTTATTAATATGACTTATTTAGTTTTTAACAATCAGTGTCTTGTTACCTTTTGGCAGCTTCTGTCTCTCATAAATACTATCATATTTATCCATTTCTACCATAACTTGCAGATTTTAAATTATTTTATTCCTGCTAGACAGTTACTTTCATGGTTTGGGATTTCCTAGTCATTCTGCTTCTGTATGGAAAGATCTTGGCTTTGAAATGTTTGTGGCATCTCATTTTGTGAGAACTCTTTACTGCTTTCAACATTTAATTGAATTAATATGGGATTTTCTCTACTACTTTACTGCTGTACTTCCTCTTTCCCTTCATCAAGCTGTACCTGTTTTAATAAACCATTATTCTGAAGTGGCCTTTGAGTCTGCGATTCGGATTCAGATCCTTCACTTCATATCTGATCTGTCACTTTGTTTTCAATTTCCTTCATTTCTCTATCAAACTGCTTACTTGCCACTACATTAGAGTTCTGTGATACTATTCTATTTTTCCTTCTGTGTTAAACAATTGAGTGACTAAAACATTGAATGCCAGCTCATTGAGACAAAAGCATTGAACATTTTATTCATTGAAACACAACTCCGTTGAATCTCAATGCACTGAATTGTAATAGCTTTGATGTTACAGTCTTACTTGTTAATTTTGGTATGTATAACATGGTAGTAAATATTTATACTCATTCTAACTTACACTCAGTTGTTGGCTAACTATTGCTATTCAATGCATTGAGATTTAACAAAGTCATCTTTCAGTGATTAAAATGTTCGATGCTTCAACTCGATGAACTGATGTGAGATGTTTTAGTCGTTCAGTCATTTAACATGAACCCTCTAATTTTTTGAAACAACTACTATGTCTGGGTGTCTTTGCTATATGTACTTTCAAATATTTTTCACATTGCTTTATGATTATTAGCTAACATTGATTTCTGTTCAGCATACTAACTGCACCATATTAGGTCTCTCCTTTACTCTTGGGTCCATTCCTCTTTCTTTAATGTTGCAAATACCTGTAGATTGGTTATTTCTCTCTTAATACTTCATTTTGCTTCCTTTTCAAACTAATTCAGTGTTTTCTTGCTTGCATATTATTTTGTTTATATTTAGTCAGCTAATGACCTTAAACTGGTGTCTGTGATGTTTGACATTTTTTTCTCTTTCAATAATTTTTCTCTTCTGTATTTTTCCCTTGCTTTTGCAGAGTAACCACTTTTCAGGAACTTTGGGTTAGTGGCATAGCACTAGCAAAGCATAATTTCTTTTTTTGTCGTTAAGTTTCCATTTCTCCATTTGCAGGCATCTTGTCTAGTTGGTCAATTTTTTAACTTTTCATGGATTATTATTTTTGTTGTCACAGTGGGGCCCTGTATTGAATCAGGGCATAACACAGTAGCAGGATCTCTTCTATTCCTAGAGGACTTTGTGCCAGTCTCTACCAGTCCTGGCCCTAATGCCTTTGCCAGGGCTGGACACACTTTTTCCAGGGATAAGTGCACCCAGCTCTTTCTCTTTTTCTTTATTTTTTATGATCTATAGAAGTTTATATATCGGTTTCGCCTTGGTGGGATTTAATTGAGAACAGGCTCACCACATGAAAATACCTACCATGGCTTGAGAATGACTTCAGTACAAAGCCAAATATCTCTTTTCCATTTCCTTTTGTACTTTTTCATCCCTTCATCTAGGCCCAGCCAGCAACTGGGGATGTATACCTTACACTGCGGAATAGCTGATGATTTACGAATTTTGGCTTGTGTCAATAACTGCATTCCTAACTGATACTTTGTTTTGGGTTTTCAACCCCACTGCTGTCTTTTAATTGCTGTCATGGACATTGAATTAAAAAAAAACAGATGTGTTTTACTTGTAGCCTATTTAAGTAATCTCAGTTTTGTATTATAAGAATCTTCCTTGTTGTGAATAACTATGCATTACTTTGTTATCCACAGCAAGTTTATATACTTTCATGATATTTATATTACCAAGTATTTCCTGGTGTTCCTATTGCAACTTGTATTGAAAACAAAATAAATTTATACTCAGCATTATATATTGCATGATTATAAGTCAGTGTAACTGATATTTTGCCAAGCTAGGTTATTTTGGGAACATTGTAGTTGACTGTGAATTCCAATTAATAGTGTAATTTGACCATGTAGTCTGGTGAGTGTGACATATTTGGAAGGTTAATATAAGAGGTCATATAAATAACTGGAGTCTACATGGCCTTTCTTTTTGCAGGTTTTACTCCCTCATCAGATATTTGCATCTTATAATGCACAGCTCTGTATCTGCTAGAGAAATATGCTTGTTTCATCACTTGCTACTTCATTATTTTTAATTTGGTTGTTGGTTTACCTTATCCCCTTGCTGTTTTGATGTATGTGTTTTGGTCCCTGCCCATGCTTTGTATGATAACGTGGAAAAGCTGGATTCATGAACGAGTAATCTAAGTATAAAACACAAAGTGTACATGATCTGTATTCAGGAACATTCATACCACATTTTGTTTGCTTTCTATTCACTCGGAAACATTATACCAAGTGTACACATAGTCTACACTTTGTGGTGACCTTTATGAATCCCCCTTGATATTTAAGGCTGCAAGAAAATCATTAAAAAAATATATAAAATTAGGAGGAGGAGGAAGAAGGTGGGAATTATGCTTGTGTTGGCTGTTCACTTAGAATAGTATAGACTTAGTGTAGGCATTCATGAATCCAGCAAGTTATATTTGATATACACTATCTATCTGTATATCAGCCCAGACATCCTAGCTGTCAAACATTCTACACACACAGTCACATTGTTATTATTATGAGTGTGCATATTAGTGTCCAGCTATACAGCAGTTGTTCTTTATGCACTGTATGCTATATGACAGTGTATACACATTGCAAGTATTTCAGGAGGATATATGCTAAATTTGTAAAGCCACTTCCCCTTAACATTGTTGTGCATATAGAGCAACACTTGTTCAATGACATTGATCAACGTGCCCAATGCAGATCACATAATTGTTTGGATGATACATTAGGACTGGATCACATGTTATCCAGAAGTCACCTCATATATCATTATTAATGTGTAGATAAGGTCATGTGAAAGATAATGCTTCAGTGTCAAAGCCATAGACCACTGCTATTAGACTTCCATTAAGTTCTTTGCACATAGCAAAGATCAGGTAGCTACGTAGGTAGGGTTATGGATATGGGCATGACCAAATGTGAATGCTGTAGGTTTTAATCCAGCTTCCAGTTGCTTATAGTGAATTACTCAATTCTCCTAGTGTGTATAGAGCAAATTCAGACCTAGTTAATATTAATGGTAAATGCTGTTAAACTTCATAATGCACAGTTTTTGAACATAAACTTTCTTCACAGTTTATTCCTGCAGGTGTTGAGGAAAGTACACACAACAGAACTTTGTAAACTGAGCAAATGCACAGGCTGGAGAAGCAGTGAAGGAAGAGAGGTATGTGTTATCATCAGCCTTATTTCTCAACAGTAGGACCATTAGCATGTGTCCATTTCCTGGAGGTGAATGTTATTCAGGTGTCATCCATGCATGCAAATTAAATGGCAGGATGTTCATCATGCATCCAAAAGGTATTTACTGGAAATGTTAATGTGTCATGTATACCTTTTGGTAAGCATTTATCTCTGTGAAAACAACATGTGTAAAAGTCCTTTCAATGTTAATGGTTTATTTTGATATGTTACATATTTTACATTTCATAACATTCTACACATATCAGTGTTGTACCATTCTCCTGAGGCTACTTTCAAATGCGTGATATATGTGCATATTTTGCCATAGACTTAGTCATATTTTGGTTTTGGTATACTTGTTTACATACATAGCATAGCTATGTATATGCTCCAATATAACTTATGTCAGGAGATCCCATTGACACTTTGCTGTTATGTGAGATAGTCAATGATAATTTGCGTGCTATATAGTATACTTTTTATGCCTCTGATGTAATGTATGCTTCTGGTGGGAACATTTCTATAGCCTGTTGCATTACAGGTGCTACTGACATGGATTGGCATTCCTCATTGCCTTTAGGAATTTTGTGTTATATGAATGGCACAAGTAGTCGGCAACCATATCATGTGGCCTATTTATTCTGGCGCATACTGCTGCTGTAGTGTGCATATAGCATGTGGTATAACGTGTACACCTTGCCTGTATAAAACAAATGTTAACATATCTGGCCAATGGTCATTAAGTATAGTGTGGCAGCCTTCATTTGTATAACTGTACAGCTGGATGCCCCTAACATCACAGACACATTAATCACCCATTGTACAGTTATAGTATATATGTGTCTTTTACCTACATATATTGTGGCATAGTTGCATATATACAACTGTCCTTTGATCACTCATACACATTTACACACTCTGTTCTTATCACTTTCTGTGACTGTGCCAACTGTTGTCATATATTAGCATGGCAGTATATATTGGTGTGTGATATTCAAACCTACTTTTGTTATGTACTTATGCCATTTGCTGTTTAACTGTTGCACATTACTGCATTACCAGTCTACACTGCATGTGTCAGATATTGGCCATTTGCTTCAATATAACTAGTAGGGGACTTGCAGTCCACCTTGTGTTGGGGACACGTGCATGTGCAATAAATTTCCTTAGATATGCTTGACCTGCTTTACTTTGTGCAGCTTTCCCTTGCTAGCATTTCCTTATTAATGTGGACTTACATTGTCCATCTCCCTTTTTCCTTATTGCTTTTGGCTGTATTTTTCACATATACATGGCATATGAATATGTGTATGTTCATCTACCTGTAACATAGTCATTGTAATGTAGGTGTGCTGGACAATATGACATTCTGCTACCATGCTATGTATTATACTCATGCAAGGTATATACACACAAGATGGTGGTAATTGAGTACATTCCATCAGTGTTTGTTTTACTTGTGTTGTGCATTACCCAGACATTTGTATGCTTTCTACATATCTATGCTTGTACAAGCCTACATTCCTTAGATTTTATTATTCATATGCTATTTCATAATGTGTATCTATCACCATGTTCTTCAAATTTCATGTCATTGGTGTCGGTATGTGTAATAAGCCTTTTTCCAGTTTAATTTCTCCAAGTGTTTTAAGTTTCTAATACCATGATGAGAACAGAGCATATTCCTATCATAAAGTTCATGAAATTAATATTGTTTTAGTCTTTGTTGTTAGCCAAAAGTGCTCTTCGTGGCACCTGCAATTTGTGCCCAGAATTGAATTCTTCTGCAATCATATGGAGTTACAAAGATTAGTACCATATCTAAATAAGAGTATAAATTATTTTTTATGAGACCCATTTCTCCTACTACAATTGGAACACTTTGGGTATCCTTCTTCAACATTGCCCCCATTTCTGCCTGCAAATCCTGGTATTTTATGAATTTGTATCTCTCTGCACGTAAGACACTGTAAACACTGGGTACAGTAATTTCAATGATTAATGCTACTTTTGTCTTCTTTTCATGGACTATTATATCTTGTTTACTCACATCTATTTTTAAACTGCTAGTAATGGGTGATCTCATGTGATATAAACTTCATCATTCTCTATAATGTTTTGTGGCTCATGTTTCCAATGCTTCTCAGCTACTGCATTATAATGATTACACAATCCCCAGAGCAACAGTATAATACCCAGCAACAAGATGTGTGACTGTTTGCAGTTCTGTTTCACAGAACCTGGTTTCGCCCAGATGTTCAACATACTTTGTAAATCATTGTGTATGTAGTCCACTATCCTGGGCTGCTAATATTAATCTTTAATCTTTTGGCTTAAATTTATCTCTCCTTAACCATTCCTGATTGACATGAGGTGGCTCCAGGAGTTTATGCCTTTTTCAAATTTCTTGCCTTCTCATGTGATCCTTCGCCTTATATTCTTTATTTTATTTTTGGCACAGTCAATTGCTGACTGTTTTTTGTCTACTTCTGCTATGGTTTCCATTCCAGCTTGTCACCGATATGCTTCTGCTAAACTAAGCAGGGAAGTCATTTTAGATTTGTTCTCTTCATGTTTCAAAACTTTCACTATGTTTGGATATGATAAAATCAGCAGATCTGTATGCAATCCTACAATTGGAGCTCATTACATGTAATCAATTTCAAGGAGGATCATAACTCCTTCAGAAAATGGATATATAATCTTGGTACACAATGCTTTTATATATCAATTGATGTGTGAAACATTTTACTTGTTTTCTTGTCCAACTGATCCAATAGCTTTTGAGGCAGGTCAGTCACCTCAAAACTGTAAGTTAGAACAGGAAGAGCAAACTGGTTTATTGCCTGGACTTTGTTCCTAGATGGTAGGGTTGTTTTCAGTACTAATTTTAGTCTTCTAAAATATTATTTACTGAGTTCTATTCACATTTGTTCATGTTTTATTGTCGATCTTCATCAATTCCCAAATATTTTTATACTCCCTTACTCCCTCCTGTTCAATTTCCATTCTATAACATTCCTGTTCCAAACTGATATTTTCTTGGTGCTGTAGCTTTCCTGCTTTAAATGTTGCTTTTGCACATTTATCATGACCAAATGACATTCTTATATCATCTGAGAATGTTTTGACCAAATCCAATTGTGCTTTCAGTACTTCAAGTGATGAGCTAGACAGTTTCAAATCATCCACAAAATGATACGTCTTTACACTTTGCTGTTGTATGGAAGCCAAATTGTAACCATGACCTAATCTGCTAAGTAGACGGCTTAATGGGTTAAGGGCAAGACAAAAGAGCAGCAGTGATAGTCACCCTGAAATATCTCCCTTTGGATTATTATCCCTGGGATAATAATTTATCCTTTATCATAGCTTAGCTGCAAAGTAATTTGCAACTGTTTCATGGTCACTGTAATGTAATTGATCAATGTAGGGTATATATCTTATACATCTGTAAGTACTCCTTTATCCACGAATGTGGGATGTTGTCAAATGCTTTTGGTGTAATCTATCTATGCCATACTTAGATTCTACTCCTTTTTACAATAATCCATTATGACTTTACCAACAAATGATCCTTTGTTGCACATGACTTTCTTTTGTTACCCTTTTGTTCTATTGCCATGATTGAGTTTTCTTATACATGACTATAAACTCTGTTGGCATCAATTCTAGTATATAATTTATACATCAGAAGGCAAGTTATTGGTCTATAGTTTTTAGGATAGTTTGCAGGTTCACTCTTAAGGATGGGTATTGTTTTTCTTGTTTTTAACCAGGTTGGTGTCTGTGTGTGGTATGCATATAAGTAGTTCTTTTTATGTAACCATGTTAATACTTTTAGGAAGAGGTTAGGTATTGCATCCAGGGCTGGGGTTTTACATTTAGAAGCTTTTTTTAATTTTGTTTAAATTTCTCTGCTTGTTACTTCATCCCGTTTCATAACCTGTACATTTGAACTTGTTACTATTTCTTTTACTTCCATCCATTCAACATCTTTGTTATGTTCCACAGGGCCTTCATATGTATTTATTTCTTCTTTTTAGTGGTGTTTCTATTCTTTTTGCTTTGTTTCCCAATTTTGTATAAACTTTTTTGGATCATCAATGAATTACTTATTTTGTACTTTTCCTTTATATTTATCTGAATATCTTCTATGATTTTCTGTCTATGCTGATATATTTAGCTTATTTACAATGAGCCTTCTTCATGTTTGGCTTGTGTGATGTTGCATGTCACATATCTGCATTGCATACCTGAATACCATATGTGTTGCGTCTGGCATGGGATATCTTCTTTGACATCTGTATCCCATTTCTTCTGTCTTATTGGTGTATATAATTATCAGTTTATTACACAGCTCATACTATAGCACTATGCTTTGGTGCTTGCCTATTGCATGCATGGTTAGAGGTTCTAATCTGACCTCCACTCGTCTGTTCCTACATATCCTTGCCTGGATTTGATCATTCAGGAATGGATGACAATGTTTGATGTTTATTGTGTACTGTGTACTGTGATGATAGCACTCCCCCTTTAGTGTCCCCTGACACATCTACAACACACTCATACTCCTTTTGGTATGAGTGCCACACAGTCTGCAACACCCCAGCACTGCTTTGTGCATTGGTACATATGTATTTCTGAGGTGCTCCATGGCTGTTAAAATGCATTTGTGCCCTGTTTGTCATTTTTCCTTTACATGTGCTGTATAGTCCATATGTGTGCTGTCTGTGTACCTTCTCTATCCTTTACGTATATTGTCAACCTATGTATGTGTGTCGTGATGTGTGATGTTTATTTGTTTGTACTTGCACTTTTCCCCTACTCCTCTTTCTATGTCTTTTCCATTCTTTCTATTCTCAAAAAAAAAATAAAAAATGGGGCCTATTCCCACCAAAAGGAAAACTTTGCCCATGTTCCTCTAACTCTCCTTCTGATCTTCCTATTTCCTCTTCCCTCTTGTGTTTCCTTCATCTTCATCCTCAGCCCACATCTGCTTTTCTATCACCCTATTGTCCTGGGTGGGTGCATGTCTTGCACCCATTGTTAGCTACTGTTAGCCATGGCAATGTGGGCATGATTGCAATTTTTCTTTAAACTGATTAATTTTCTTTATTGGAAATGTTGCGAATTATGACAGATTTTGCAAATGATCTGTGTGTTCATATATATCCATCTATAATTTCTGATTATATTCATAATTGTTTGTGGAGATTTGCTACCTTTCAGGAATATTGCTAATGTGCATTTGTCTTCAGTCAGTAATTTCTATATGTTACTGACACATTCTGTTGAGCTTGTATACTTTCCACGGGTGTGCATTGGTAATGCACATATATCTCTTTATGGATGAGTTTTCATTGTCATATGATTTTGCCTTGACTGCTTGTGTTTGCACTGACATCGCATGTTATTTATTGTGTTTGCATTGCCCTGTGTTATGCTCAATAGACCAGGACACATTTGCATATAACTTAGCTTGCTGTAATTTTTATTTTATTTATTTATTTTATTTTACATTTGTTGACCGGGCTAGTCTGGCTGGATAAATGTCCATTTTCAGCATAGGCCCGAGGAGAAAACCTCCACTATATACTAGTAAATAAAACAGCACATTAAGAGACTAAATTGTAAGTAACTACAGAACTATTCCAGCAATTTAACAGAAAAAAATACAACGAGGATCCCTAATCCCATACTCTTTACAGTAGCAGGAATTGTAATGAAAAAAATAAACAGACACTAGAGTCTATACAATATTTACAATATTAACAGATATAATAAACATTTTGTGCCAGAGCAAATAGTTTTAAGACCCAGACTTGTACAGTAGGAATCAAAATACAAGGTTTAAATAGAAGGAGAGATAACAGGTTGCAGTAATATATCTAGTGCAAATGAGAAAGTGACATCATAGGACTAGTAATATCCATGTGGATGCCAGGAGAGCTGCAGAGGAGGAGTAGTAATAATGAGAGAGACAAGTAGAAAAGATGGATGTATAGCAACAGGCAAAGGAGGGAACTATAATGGAAGTTGGATGCTGGGGTCAGTCAGGATTTGAGTAAGGGCAAAGCCAGTGAGATTTGAAATAGTTCTTTAATTGTTTCTTAAAAAGTTGTGATGAGACTAAAGTAGTCAGTTCAATGGGAAGTTTATTCCAGTACGAGCCAACAACATTTGTGAACAAGGAGTCACCAGATTTATTGTGTGATTTGAGAGTAGCTACTAGAAGTTTGTTGGTTGAGCAAAGGGAAGTAAGATTCCTGTAAGGAGCAACAAGGTTGTTAAGTATGGGTGTATTAGTAGGGTAATAGAGAATTTTATGGGTGATAACTAATTGATGTAGAAGAATAAGATTTTGAAGTTCAAGCCAGCCAAGTTTTTTGAGATTAACACAATGATGGGTACGAAATGGGGAGCCTGTGGCAAACCTGGCAATGCTATGGTAGGATGTGGCTAGTTTCTGAATGTTAGATTTTGATAGGTTGATAAAAGATGGAGAGGCGTACAATGATGTAGAGATGAGATGAGTTTAGGCTAGAGACACCCTGGTAGTTGCTGAAAGAAAGGGTTTAAGTCTGTAGAGGGCACCTACTTTTTATTAACTGCTTTGATGGTTAGGTTGATGTGGGAATCAAAGTTTAGTTGATTATCTATTGTAAACCCTAGTAGTTTAGTGGAACAATCAGGTGTTATGATAGTGCCATTGTCAGAGACAATAGAAAAGGAGAGAGGGGCAGACTTAAGGGTTGGAGAAAAAAGTAGTAATTTGTTTTTTTGGGGATTAAGGAGGAGACAGATATGTTGGAACCAGTTTTCTGCTGCTGTAAAGACTTTTTGGGTGGAAGAATGAAGTTCAGCCGGAGATACAGCAGTACATATGAGTGTTGAATCATCTGCATACTGAATGCATGTGGATGTTGGGAGGGAGGTAGACAGGTTATTTATAAAAATGGAGAGGAGAAGGGGACCTAAGATGGATCCTTGGGGAACCCCAATGGTGACTGGGAGCTGAGAGGATAAATGGCTGTCCCAAAGGACTGCTTGTCTTCTATCTTTCAAATAGGAGTTAAACCAGCGCAATGCCAAAGAGTCAAGAGAAAGAGATTTCAAAGTGTCTAGCAGAAGGTGATGGTTCACCATATCAAAGGCTTTAGAGAGGTCGAGAAATAAAGCAGAGGAGAATAGGTTGTTATTGCGATTTTTGTTGATGGAATCTGTAAAGGAGAGAACAGCAGTGGAAGTGCTATGGAAAGGTCTAAAACCATGTCAGGAGTTTGCAAGTAGGTTATTATGTAGAAGATGATTCAAAAGTTGATGGTGTATACAACGTTCCATAATTTTAGTTAGTGGTGATAGTAAGGCTATAGGACGGAAGTTAGAAAGTTTGTTAGTGTTTCCTCCTTTATGCAGTGGAATGATATGGGAGACTTTCCAGAGAGAAGGAATAGTAGATTCAGTTATAGTTCTGTTAATTAAGATGGAGATTGGGTATGCTAGTACTGCTGCTGCTAGCTGCAGATATTCAGCTGGTAGTTGGTCAGCTGAAGGAGTACAAGGTTTAAGTTTTGAAAGTAGCTTGTGAATATAGGCTGTGGAGACTGTACTAAATTTTAGAGTGGGGGCATTTTTATGAGGAGAGGTATTTTGAAGGGAAGTGGGGGCAACCATGGTGTTGGCTAGAGAGGTGACTGTTTCAGAGAAGAAGTTGTTGAATGTGTTGGCTATTATATTAGGAGGGGTCTGAGCTAAGTTAGCTGGAGTAGGTGTTTTGGAATTCCCAGGATGGAGCAGTTTATTGATTCCTGACCAGAATTTTTTGGGGTTATGATTTTGATTTTGTTGATATTGGAGGTAGACATTTGTTTTATCCAGAAGGGTGAGTTTTTTTGTAGTATTTCTAAGGTATTTGAAGTTTTGATCGTCAGTTGAGTTTTTTGTAGTTCTCCATTTTGTCCATAGTTTGTTCCTTAACAGCATTGTTTGCTTGGTTTCTTTAGAAAGCCAAGGAGCTGCTTTGGATCCCATTCTAATTAAGTGAGAGAGGGCATGACGATCTAGAATTTGGAGGAATGTGTTGTTGAAATGGGTAACTGCCTCATCAAGTGGAAGGTGTTTCAAAGCTGACCAGTTGCATCCTTTGAGCTCACCAAGGAAGTCTTGAAGGATGAAGTTTTTTTTGTTACGAATGGTACGATAGCTAGCCTGTTTGTGGTTACTATTTTTTTGTTTAGTGATATAGGTGAGAAGATGGTCACTGATATTGTCAGGGAGTGTTCCAGTTTTATATGATAGGGGATTATTGTTGACCAATATGCAGTCCAAGATGGTCTGTTTATTGGTAGATTTGTGAATCCTAGTTGGGGAGTTTATGGTTTGTTGGAAAGTAAAGAGGTTTAGGTGAAAGGTGGGTTTGGGGGATATGCAGGAGTTCCAATCAATATTGAAGTCCCCTAAGATTATGGTTTCCTGAGGAAAGGTAGATGAGAGCCAGCTAAGGATGTTTTCAAGTGTATTTAAGTTATTACCAGGAGGGATATAGGAACATATTATGTATATGGCTTTGTTTTTATTTACTTGGAATTTGCTGCAAAGTATTTCAGCATTGGCAGGGGAAGGAGGTAAGGAGTCAATTGAGACCACCTGGAGTTCAGATTTATAAAGTAAAGCAACTCCCCCACCCTTTTTGTTTAGATTATCCTGCCTTAAAATGCTGTAGCCAGGAGAAGTAATTTCATTGTCCTTGGTACCTGGTTTGAGCCAGGTTTCAGCAAGACAGAGGATATCAAATGAGTAGAGGTCGATTAAAGCATGGAGCTGTGTGATTTTATTGTTAATACTATGAATATCTAGGTGTGCTATTGAAAGTGAGTTAGAAGAGAAAGGTGACCTTAAATTGTTAGTAGTTTGGTCCGAGAGGGTGTGGATAAGGGAATTCTGAGGACCAGGGTTGGGGTGAATGTCCCCGTGTACCAGTAAGAGTGTTTGTGGGAATGGAAGTATTTTTGAGATTTTAGAGGGTATTAGGTAGAGCTTTTTAGCTGTGTGATACCTGTTGTGGAGTACTCTGTGATAGTGAGGGGGAAGGTAAGGGCAGGATGACAGGAGGTTAAGATAGGTTTGTTTAGCTAGAGGAAGGACAGAGTTTGTTTGTTTAGCTTTACTAGGAGAACTTCTAAGGGTATGGTTTTTGTAGGAAGTAAGAGTATAGTATATAAGAAGGACATTCAGGACTAGCAATAAGTAAAGTAACTTAAAAGTCAGGGTCATACTGGGTTTGGTCATTTTAGCAAGGTTGATAATTCGTAGTACTAGGATGGTGGGGAGTGGGGTGTGGCAGTAAGACAGCAGTGGAGTGCTGGAATGTGTGAACAAGGCAGGAAATATGATAGGAGCTGAATAAGTTGGGGGTGTGGCTGAGCAAGCATAAGGTTAAGGGCACTGGGGTGGGTGGGAATTGGGGGTAGGGTAGGGGAGTGGAGTGAGCCCGCAGGGCGAACGGAGCAGGAAGAGCCAGAGAGGGGACCAAGCCAGGAAAACAATCAGTGAGAAGTGGAAGAAGCACTGGGTAAGAGTACAAGGTAAGAGTGGACTATGATGTAAGATACAAAGAGGGAATATAGGTTGATTGGGAGGGATAAAATAATTATTTGGAAGCTATGTGAGGCAGTAATATTGGGTGCAGTAGAAAACTAGATAAAGGGTTGTGACCAAAAAATAACAAGGAAAAGAAAACTCTAGTGTGAGGTCGGGGAGTATAGTTTTCTAGTGAATAGGGTGCCACCTAGTGGCCACATTCAGAAATAACAGGAGACAGAGCAAGCGAAAGGACTCACTAGTGGGATATAGGCAAGGTAGAGGAGAGAGTTATCCTAAAGGATAAAAAGAGGTAGAAAAAGGGCAGTTAAGGGTCACTTAACTGCTAAGAGAGGGGGAGGGGGTAGGCTGCTGGTTAACCTGGGAGGAAAGTCAAATAACCTGGAGTATTAAAAGTTTAAAAAATACATTAGCAGGACATACTTTCACAAAGGTCTATTCAGGGGAGAAAGTCTTAGTGGGCAGGATGAGAAAAATCCTATTCAGGACTCTGTTCCTTGACTTGGATTCCAACGGGGCCTCTTTAGAATGGGTAAAGGTGGAAAAATCAGGTACACAGGGCTGGTAAAATATAAGGAAGAGAGAGAGAGAGAAGAAAAAAAAGTAAATTTAACAGACAAAGTGTGTAGATAAGAAACAACCAAGTATAATACTTTAAATTCTAACTCCAAGACAGAAACAGATGACTGACCCCTTACCACAGTGTAGAGCAGGCACATAGGAGAAAGATTCATACAGAGCAGCAACATACAATCAGATACAATTAGTTACACTGAAGTCTGTTTAGGTGCATAATAAGTGAGCAGATGATTTACTCTATTAAGCTATTTGATCCTGTAGGCAATAAGCTTCATAGCAGGAATACCTAGACTATGCAGTTACAGCAAAAATAATCAAATAAGCAATAATCCAACAGGATACAGTACATGTGACCACTCACATTAAAACAGCAGGATTGGAGCTAATGAACCATGACATAGTCTATTGCCTTAATGTAGTTATGTTAGAAAAAAATGAAGGTTTTAGATCCAGGTAGTAACAACATGAAATACAAATGCATTAACCTGAGACTGTGATATGTAGGGCACAAGCCAGCAAAGGAGGGTTAAGTTCAAGAGCAGTAACAAAAAGACTGGCTGTCAGTAATTGATTTCAATGCTATCAATGCAGTAGATAATTTAAGATAGATTCAGAGACTAGTAGCATTCACTAACACTATCACATCATAATATCAAGCCGCTAACACATACACTGTGTAAATTAGGAACCATATGGGTGCTGGAAATGGTGCTATTATCCACTAGAGGCCACTTCTTGTAATTCTTTGTTGAACTCTGCACAACCCACAAGAGTCCATAAAATTTATGGAATTCAGACTATATACACACAAACACACAATCTCACATATATACACAATGAGTATCATGTTGCCCTCTATCCTTCCAGTTCAGTATAACCCTTTCACATCTTCCTGACATAATCTTGTACACCAGTATCCTGTCTGCCCTTCCTTCCTGTTCAGTGTGACCCTTCACATCTTCCTGAAATGATCTTGCGCACCAGTATTATGTTGCTATATTCTAGTCTCAAGTAAAAAGAGCTCAAGGTCCTCTCACCTCTATTCATATTTCATTTTCTCCATCCCATGGATTTTTCTGGTAGCTTTGCTTCTGATGCCTTCCAGTAGCCCAATGTCCTTTTCCTCATATGGCTTCCATAATTGTACACAATAGTCAAAGTGTGGTCTCTCCAGATTCAAACTGCTACATCTTTGCTTTGGAAACAAACTCCCAGGAATACACCACAGTATTCTATTTGCTACTACCATTGCATTCTGCTTCTAGTTGTCCAATCAAGCTGTGAACAGCAACCATAGATCCTTTTCGTGATCTACTACCATCAGTCCTTCCAGCTAATGCTTCCCACTAGGGATGTTGGGGCCATAGTGCGCAGTTTGTCATTTTTTCACATTAAACCTGAACTACCTACCACATTTCTGTCCGTTATTCAGCTTTTCTAAATCATTTTCTGGACTCTTTCTCATATTCTTCTCTGTCACAGCAATCTTTGTGTCATTAGCAAAGAGACTAATCTTTGTCTCTGGTCCCTCACGTATGGTTGTAAAAATACACTGATGAATACTGGATTCAAACAGTCCTTTTTGGTACTTAGTCACTTTCATAATTGTTTATATTGTCCTTACCACAACCCTCTGTGTCATACCATTCAACTATGCAACTATCCATTTCCTCAGCTGTGGTCCTATACCCAGCACCATCAGGTTTCCTATCAGTTTCATGTGTGAGACTCAGTCAAAGACCTTAATGAACTTCAAGTAGATGACATCTATTGGTATTGTCCTGTTAATTTCATGCATAACACAGTCAGAAAACTGCTTTGGTTTTAATTACCAGCTACTTACTGCCATAAACCCATCTTGGTTGCCGTCCTGGAAATTGCTCCCTTTAGAAATGTTACCAGCCTTCCCTCAGGAACCTCTTCATGACTTTCTCTGCCACTGACCTTAGGCTAACAGCCATGTAGTTTCTCCTGGATTATTTTTCCCCTTCTCATTTTACAAGGGTACCCCAATTACTGTCTTCCATTTTTCTGCCTCTTCTTAAGTTTCCAGAGTCTGTTTTGGTTCTGCCACCAAACTCGCAGCTGACAACCTCCCCTCTGAATACTTGAAAATTGCAGCTGATACACTAGCCCACCCAATTTCAGTTCTAATCAAACATTCCATAACAGAAGGCTACGTTCCCTCAATATAAAAATTATCCCACATCATTCTCTCCCACAAAGGCACTCCCTCCACTGACCTCTCCAATTACCACCCCATTGCTATCCTCTCCCTCTCTCCAAGATACTTGAAAAATGTATCAACACCCAAGTCTCCAACTACCTCCTAGCTAATAATCTCCTCTCCAAAACCCAACATTGGTTTCAGGCCGTATCACAGGACCACCTCCGCTCTACTCTCCTTCACCAGCACTATACTTCATCACAAAAACAATGGCCTCTTCTCTACTACCGTATTTCTAGATCTCTCAAAGGCCTGTGACATGGTATCTCATGAGCTACTACTCTCCCCAACCTCTCCTTTTCACAATAAGCCTGCAACTGGTTCCACAGCTATCTACACAGACACCAGCAATCAGTAATCTGGGACGATAACATATTACCTCACCTCCCAGTTCTATCCTTGGCCATCTGCTATTCTCACTTTTCACTAACAACCTACATACTGCCACCACACAAGCATCTCTTATACAGTACGCAGATGACTCTGCTCTCATCTGCCCTGCCCCCACTCTACCAGAACTACAACAAATCACACAGGAATCATTCTCTTCTGTAGAAAGCTGGCTATCCAATGCTCGGCTCCTACTCAACCCAAGTAAGACAAAACTTCTCCTGTTCCAACCTTCCAAAGCCACCCAAAACACCCCCCACTTCAACATTCTTGCCAAAAACAATATCATCATCTCTCCATCAGTACACACAAAATTATTCGGTTTAGAAATAGACAACAAACTTAGATTTGACACCCACATATCTCTCACAATAAAAAAAGTTCACAAGAAACTTGGTGTATTATATCGAAGCTGCCATTTCCTAACCAATGCAGCTAGAATCTCCATAGCCAATTTCCAGTTAATCTCCACCCTACTCTATGCAGCCCCCATACTTACCAACCTTAAGCAGACAGACCTACACAAGCTGGATGCTTGTTACAACAAAATTGCTAAATCTGCCACGGGAACCTCCTACCACAGCCATCATTGTATCTCCCTTAAAGAACTAAACTGGCTAGAACTCCCACAATTCCTTCACTTTAATCAACTCACCCTCACTCATAAACTTATTAATTACCCCCTTAACATCCCTTCCCTTCAAACCCTTCTCCAACCCTATCACCCCACTAGGCCCCTAAGATCAAGCAACAAAAATCAACTCACTGTTATCAAGCCCAAAACCTCAACAGGGGAAGCCATATTTTCATGTACCATATCTAAACTTTAGAACAATCTTCCACCCTCTATAACTACTCTACCTTCCAGCAGCCTTATCAAGACTGCACTCAAAATTCCACTTAAATTTACACTGGCTTTGTTCTTGTTCTAATCCAGACTAACACCCCCACCTAGACTCTTAACCCAACTATACTACCGCCACTACTAACCACAGTCAGAAATAGCTAGTTGTCTACATACTTTAACATCTTAAAAATAAGCTTCCACTAGCAATGAGATGAAGAACAGACAGCCCAATCTGTATTCTTAATGTATTCTTAACGTTTTCGTTCTATTTATTCCAAAAAGAACTTCAGCAGAAAAGCACCCTTAGGCAAAAGCCTGATTTAAATACCAAATCACACAAGTAATTAACCAATGAAAAAACATACTCAATTAAGACTATGTTAACTGAAAAGTAAAACTTGTGTACACACAATAAAAAGTAAATGATGAATACACAATAATGTAACAAAATAAGAAAAAATGTACATTCCAAATGGTTCTTTTATTTTTTCTATTTTTTCTGTGTTAGAAAAAGTAGATGACACACCATTTAGTGGCAATTTCAAGAACCATTTGGAATGTAGGGAAGCCATTTGGCAGATTAGATTAATGGCAGACTCCTTGCCTGGTCTGAATGACACCATTAATATTAAGTGTTTTTTATTAGCCAAAAGATTTTAAATTTGGAAGACTTGATTTTCATTAATTTTTTTTCTTATTTTATTACATTATTGTGTATTCATCATTTACTTTTTATTGTGTGTACACAAGTTTTACTTTTCATTTAACATAGTTTTAATTGAGTATGTTTTTTCATTGGTTAATTACTTGTGTGATTTGGTATTTAAATCAGGCTTTTGCCTAAGGGTGCTTTTCTGATGAAGTTCTTTTTGGAATAAATAGAACGAAAACATTAAGAATACAGATTGGGCTGTCTGTTCTTCATCTCATCGCTAGTGGAAGCTTATTTTTACTTGGTTTTATTGTTTTGGTTCCTGTGTGTTGTTGATACTTTAACATCTTGTCTGACAAATTTGTTACTAATATTATAAACAAAAAGAAACTATCTTAACTTGCAACATTTACTGTATATACTGTTGATAATCAATATCTTGTTATTGTATTAAAGCCAACAACCTGTAATGTTGTTTACTATTGCTGCAACTTTCTATCTCTATTTATGATGTACATGATGTGGAACTTTTCTCCCCGGGCATCTGCTGACAAAGGACCTGTGTGCAGTTGGAATTTCCCAGTAAACAAATGTAAATAAATAAATATCTCTGAGGCAGCCTACCTGTGTTTCATCCTCCCATGGGGCAGGCAAGACCCTCTGAACTTCTTCAGTCTCAGCCTTGGTGCCTGTCTAGTGTTCTCCCACTCTCTGCTGCCTCCCTTCCTCCTTTGTTTTACTTTGAAGATTGAAGCAGAACTTTCATTAATTACTTCTGGTTTTGTCCTCAATTCTGTGATCTCCTTACCATCTTTGTTCATCTTGGTCATTCCTTTCCCTTCCTTCTTTATTTCTGCTATGTACCAAAAACACTTTTCTTTTTAGTTAATTTTTTGCTCTTTTTGAACTTTACCCTTTGTTGCCCTTACAGTCACAACTACCCTTTTGTTTATATATTAGTACTAAGCTAACTGCCCTTGGAAGCCATTTTAAGCCTAGCCAATTAACCTAAACCTTTCCAAGATGTTTGTTTATATATTACTTGAGAGATAATTACTAGATTAAATCATAGATATTTGCAGGGGGACCCATGCATTGGGTTATAGCTTTTAGGAGCTGCCTCTGTCCATTAGTAATACAGGGAGAAGTCCTGGGATAAATTTCCCATTCATTGATCTAAGTTGCTCTTGAATGTGGTCAGGGATGAGCTTTATTTTACATGAATGGGGAGTCTGCTCCAGAGTAGCGGAATCCTCTGTGAGATATACCTGCCTCTGCAAATCTTTCTGTTAATGTTGTAAAAGAGGTTAAGTTCCCTGGATCAGATATTTCAGATACCATTTGATTTATGGATGTGAAGTAAGTCCATCAGTAATGCATCAGAGAATGCCTTGTATGGTAGACAAAGGTCACCAATTAGCAGCCTGTAAGAGACCAAATATAGTGGTAAAGATCTGAGGCAGTCCATGTAAGACATATTGTTTAGGTCTTGTATCCTTTTTGTAAGGTATCTCTGTGGGCATTCAAGTTGTTGTATGTTCCTGGACAGATACATGACAAAAAGCCTATTATATTCAATCATTGCTAGCCTCATACTGTGTAACCTTCACTATCTCATCCCATCACACTCTTAACATTTTACAGGCCCTGTCTTTTGCCATAATTGCTAGCCTCACACTCCTCAGTAGCCACATTTGCACCCAGTCTCCTAACTCATTCTTGACTACATCTCCCAGCACAGCATACGACATTCTTGTAAAATCGTAAGCAATTTGCGATTTATTTTTATTCTTATCCTCCTTCTCTAAACTACACTCTCACATTGTCACAGTTGGCAAACATTGTCTTATCCTGCACATCCATAACACCCTCTGCAATAGTTTGTATCACATCTTTTGCCAGATGCACAGTATTTTTTGGGTGCACTCCTCCTATCAGTACACTAAACTCATTATGGTCCAAGACTTTGATCAACTCCTAGTTCTCTACCTTAGAGCTTGGAATCTTCCTGTCAATCCTGGCAGATTCACATGCCCCCAAAATACTACCCTTATCCTTCTACTCCCACTCTTGTATCCTCACTGGGCAGAAATATCCTTCTGTATTGCTGTATCAGACATATGATGGACAATATCAACACCGCTTCCTCTACAATAACTGCCAGGAGACTTAATCTAGCATCTAACATTGGCTGCATATTTGCAACATTTCTGGTTTGATGTTCTTCCTCTTCTCTAACCTCACACCTAATGTCTTCTTTTAAGAAACACACACACGTGTTTATATACACACAGACATACAGGCACAGACAGACAGACAGACACACACACACACACACACACACACACACACACACACACACACACACACACACACACACACACACACACAAAAACACACACACAAAAACACACACACACACAAAAACACACACACACACACACACACACACACACACACACACACACACACACACACACACACACACACACATATATTGGGAAACAAGTTTTTATCATGAACTGCATTCCCTAATCCTACAGTATAAGATGCTTCATTTTGCTAAAAGTAAACGTCTATACATTCCATTTATTTTTTTTTCTTTTACCATTTCCCATTCATTTAAATGGGACATGCTGTTTACTTCACCTTTGAACAGAATTTTGCATAGTTTAAATTAGATTATGCATAAACACTGTTTTGGGTTTGTAAACTACTTCTAAAGTCTGTTTTGATTTTCAAATATTTTGTTAATTTTGTGGTAACGTTTTAGTTCTTAGTAAAATGTTTTTGTGTTTGGGTCAGTTTTACAAGTAATTCCATTTTTGAATAAATGTCATGGTTCATTCTTTCTTTTATTCTTTTAATTTTCTTAGTTTTTATTTCTGTGTGATTGATTTATGTATGTCATATGTGAGTGTCTGCATGCTTTTTTTGTTATATGCAGGGCATGCAGTTTGATTTATTTTCTAATGTGGAGGCATTCAGAAGCAGATATTGTACTATGTTAGGTAAAATAGCACAATGAATAGCAACAAGTAGGGAGGGGCACATGTAGTGCGATCTTGCTAGCCGGAAAAATACGAGTGGTATGCATTGTATATAAATGACCACATAATGACATGCAAATGTTTGTGACCATATTAATGAGACCTGCTACCGATTCATAGGTAGATACTAGGCTATCTGCCCTAGGGCATTTATAAGCCTAGCCAGAGTGTATTTGGCTTCCGCCTCCCTATTAGATTAGCCTACTGTGCCTCTGTAAAGTAGGTCACAGAAGGTACCCTTTTAAGATTAGTTTACTGTGCCTCTGTCTAGCAGGGACACAGGAGAGATCCCAGGGGTGAATTTGCGATTTCCCATCCACGTGTCCAAATTTCACTTGAAGAGGGTCGGTGAGGGGCTATGTCTAACATTAATTGGGATTCTATTCCAGAGTGAGGAGAGCCTCTGGGAAATGAATCTGTCCCTCCAGCATGTCCTATTTATTTTTGTGCTGAGATTTAGGTCCCTGGAGTGTGTAGCTCTAAGGGACTTGGATTTTTTGAGGTGGAGCATGTCCATTAATTCTGGGTTTGACATGGCTTTGTACGTCAGGCATAGATCGCCTCTGTGTAGGTGGTAAGCAACTGACTAGAGCTGGAGTTTCTTTAGTCGAGCTGCATAGGACATCTGTTTGTAGCCCATGATCCTCTTGGTGAGGTACTTTTGGGATCTCTACAGCTGCTGCAGGTGTCGGGTAAGGTACATCTCAAAAGGGGCATTGTATTCAATTATGGGCCTGATGAGTGACGAGTAGAGGGGCACAATGACCTCTCTTGATCTAGATGCGAACCCTTTCATGATAAGGTGGGCTATATAGAAGGTCTTTCTAACCACTTTGGCAACGTGATTATCAAAGGAGAGATTACTATCTACGTTGGTCCCCAAATCTCTAATTACTTCTTCCGTACTTAATGGATTACCACCTATGTGGTAATTTGTGGGCACCTTGTTTTTACCAAAGGGGATGACTATGCACTTTTTAGCATTTAGCTTGAGGCCGTGGCTCTGGCACCAAGCATCCGTCTCTGTGAGACCCTTTTGGAGGATGCTTGTGTCAGCTGGAGATTCGATTATGGCCCCCAGTTTGCAGTCATCTGTGAACTTTGTCAGCCATAATCCCCCCGTGTTAGCCTGAACCTTAGAGAAGTATATACTGAACAAGAGAGGTCCCAGAACTGAGCCCTGTGGGACGCCACTTGTAACTGGTTTGGATACGGTCATGGCACCTGCGATTCTGACCATGTGGGTTCTATCTCTGAGCCAGTTTTCAACCCATCTTGTGATATAGGGGCTGATATTTAAGCTGGTAAGCTTATTTATGATGCCTGAGTGGGGTATTGTGTCGAAGGCTTTTGCGAGGTCCAGGTAGGCTGTGTGGACTACCTTGCCCTCATCTATGGCTTTGGTAAATGTTTCAGAGAAATCAACTAGGTTTAAGAGGCAAGATCTGCCCTTAACAAAGCCGAATTTGGTAGGGTCCAGTGTCTGGAGGCTGCCAATGTCTTTGTTTATGAGTTCCATGATAATACACTCCATAGCTTTACAGACCAGACTAGTCAGGCTAATGGGGTGATAGTTTCCGGGGTCCGTTGTGGCACCACCTTTGTGGAGTGGGACCACTGTAGCTGTACGCCATTCTTTGGGTACATATCCTGTAGTAAGGCTAAGTTTGAACAGTGACTTAATGTGAGGGTTCAGTTCTTCTTGGAGCTCATGTAAGACACAGCCTGGGACACCGTCCGGTCCCATAGATGCTTTGTTTTTTGCTTTGGAGAGGGCAGCTTTCACCTGTACATCTGTGATGTCAGGGAGGTTACATTCAGTTGGGATAGGCGTTTGCTCCTTTGGGGGGGAAGGGGGGGAGAAGTTTGCACTGAATCTGTTTGCCAGGATGTTGGCTATGTCTGTAGGTTCGGTATATTTTGTGCCGTTATGCAACAATTCAGAGCATATCTGGGAGTTTCTGCCCATGTTCCTGACATAACTAAAGAAGGCCTTGTGATTATCTTTAGTGTCTAGGGCAATTTTTTTTTCGAAACTGGCCTTTGATGATTTTATGAGGGATCGAAGTTTCTTGCTAATACTGATCAGAGATGCCTTCCCTTTTTGGGATTTTGCTCTGTCATGTAGTAGCTTCCTCCTTCTGTTGTATAGCTTATTTATGGCCAGGGTCCACCAGACCGGTCTCCTGTTTTTGGAGGAGTGAGTCTTGGTTTTATTTGGGATAGCACGATACATGCATTCCTGCAGGTGCTCATAGAATGCATTTGTAAAGGATTCTGCAGATTGGGCTGTATTATCCTCTGGCCCAGGGGCTTTGAAGGATTCTACCTCAGTCTTGAGAAGTGCAAAGTTGGCTTTTGAGAAATTCTTTACAGTGATTTCCTTGGCTGGGGGTGGGGACAGGATATGGATGTCCAGGGAAATTTGTTCATGGTCTGATCTTACCAATGAGGGGTTTACCTCTGGGGTGGAACATAGAGTCCCCATGTTGGTGATGACCAGGTCCAATATGTTGTTCCCTCTTGTGGGAGTGGTGACCAGTTGTTCCATTGCATTAGAGTTTATAAATTCAAGGAACCGTTGGGCGAGGGTGTTTGGGCTTGAGTAGTTTTCCCAGATAATGTTTGGGTAGTTGAAGTCACCCAATAACATAGTGTTTGGAGAGACCTTCATATTCTCCAGTGTTCTCAGGAATGCCAAGTGGGGTTCCTGTAATAGGGAGGGTGTTTTGTAGCAGGCTACAAACTGAAAGGCAGTTTTGCCCTCTGTTAGTTGCACATGGATGGTTTCCGATGCTTCGTGCAGTGCCACTAACCTGGAGGTGTAGGTATCTTTGATGAATGTAGATACTCCCCCTCCTTTTGTGCTTCGGTCAGAGTTTTGGGGCCGAAACGCATGGTATGAGTTATAACCTGGTAGTGCTGGGGTGCTCTCAGGAGCCTTGAACCAGGTTTCTGTTACTGCACAGACATCGATTTTCTCCATACTGAGGAGAGTCTCGAGTGCGTGCATCTTGAGGTTTAGACTTCTGGCATTGAGTAGCATCTCCTTTAGTTTTTTTATCTTTGGGTTGTCTATGGAGGTGGGTTTGGCCTTTGAGCCTTGCCTAAAAAAGGCACTATGGAGGTGGCAAGAGCCTTGGCCAATATACGAAAGCCTAAGGGTGACAGGTGCAAGCCGTCCCTAGTGAAGCAACGTGGCTTGTCGAGCATGTCATCCCAGGCTGACAGACACTGGATCCCCTTTGAATGACACCAATACTTTAGCCAATTGTTGAAACTGATCATTTTGTCTTTATACTGTGGCATCATTCTTGGTGATGGCAAGATGCTACTCAAGGTCAGGGTCATACTAGCCTGGGCTACATGGTCAGAGAGCTCTTCTATGTCTCTTTTCATGTAGTCCAGGGAGGTATGTCTCAGGTCATTCACACCAGCATGGACAATGACAGAGTCATACTTGTACTTGCTTTGGAGTGACCTGAGTGCTTGTGTTATATGGCGGATCCTGGCACCCAACAGGCAGCTTACAGTGACCTTCTCCTTGTTCAGTCTGGTGAGTGGGATGTCAGTGTGCCGGACAATAGAGTCCCCTATAACAAGTGTATTTGGTGTGTTGTTTGTCCTTAAGGGCTGTGACTGTGAGGCACACTGATTTTGTGAGATATGTGATTTGTGAGTATTGTTGAGGGGTGGCTGTTGCTTGGATATCTGCTTAGGAGGTCTTTGCTGTTTAGGCATATTTTTATTTAGAGCCTCCAAGTATGTTTTTGTGTGTTTATGTGTTGGGTATGCAGATGCAATAGGTCTGTGTGAGACTGGATTTGTGGTGTGGGTGGTTACCTTTTCCTCCTGACTGACTGTGCCAGTCTTGGGTTGAGAGAGCTCTGCCTCCAGTTTGGCTGTGTAACTGCATCTCTCACATGTATTAGAGTTTGTTGGAAGGAGGAGAGGGTTGTCTGTGTACATAAGGCAATTGTAACATTGCCTCAAAATTCCCAGATTCACCAGCTGGACTGGAGAGTAACCTTGAAACTGACCCTTTGACATACCAGATTAGTATAGGGAACTGTTTTTTTACTGATCAGATTAGGGAAGGGAACTGATTTTTCACTTGATCAGGAAGGACCAATCGGGAGTCTAATACTTATGAGAAGTCAAGGAGGGTGTTGTGCTTTAGTTAGTTAGTGTTTCCTTATAAGAGCTGAGCAAGTGCAGGGCTTTAGAAAGAGAATAGAGTGATTACTTTGAGAGTTTGAACAGTTCTAAGGGAAAAAGTGAAGATCAGACTTTGTGGAGCCTGGAATAGTTTAAACCTGTTTAGGCGGCGCTGCCCGCCGCTGCTCAGTGCGCAAAACTGTGCAGAAAGAGAGTTGTAGGGTTTTAAGAGAGAGAGATCAAGGAGTTTAGAATTGACCCAACATGGCCAATAAGACTACAGCTTCTAGGTAGTAACCACTCCTCCAGGGACAGGCAGGCTGTTCAGTGTTAACCACTCCCAATGGTGAACATAGAGACTTCCCTTTAGCCCAAGCAAGCACTTCTAGAAACTTCCAAACAGTTCAGAACAGCAAATCTGTAACTGAACTTTCTTAACTTTCAGAAAGTGGGAAAAAGCAAGATTTGTTTTCTTTTTGTTGTAGTTTAAAGGTAGCAGAGATACACAAGCAGCAAAATAATCACAACAGTGCAATAAATGACCCCACACTTGAGTGCTAGGCCAAAATCAGGTAAAATGCAGTTTTTAGAGAAAAAAAGATTTTAAATTAAGTGCAACACAGGAAATGCAGTAAACAGGCTCTAGATATGTTCCAAGTACTGTTACTGTTACAGATATAAACTTTAGCAAGCCGGAAAATGCCAAAAAGTAGGCAGCAAAGCAGTAAAACTTAACAAAAAATCAGAAGAAAATACTTAAAATCACAAAAGTAGCTCCTTTTCTTCTCTCAGCGTTTTCTCCCCTTGGTAGGTGCTTCAGCAACAACTAGCAAGCCTGAAAAGATGCCAAAACCACGAGGCAGCCTGGTTTTAAGAGAGACAGATCAAGGAGTTTAGAACTGACCCAAAATGGCCAATAAAACTACAGCTTCTAGGTCGTAACCACTCCTCCAGGGACAGGCAGGTTGTTCAGTGTTAACCACTCCCACTGGTGAACACAGAGACTTCCCTTTAGCCCAAGCAAGCACTGTACCTCTAGAAACTTCCAAACAGTTCAGAACAGCAAATCTGTAACTGAACTTTCTTAACTTTCAGAAAGTGGGAAAAAAGCAAGATTTTTTTTTTCTTTTTGTTGTAGTTTAAAGGTAGCAGAGATACACAAGCAGCAAAATAATCACAACAGTGCAATAAATGACCCCACACTTGAGTGCTAGGCTAAAATCAGGTAAAATGCAGTTTTTAGAGAAAAAAACGATTTTAAATTAAGTGCAACACGGGAAATGCAGTAAACAGGCTCTAGATGTGTTCCAAGTACTGTTACTGTTACAGATATAAACTTTAGCAAATGATGAAATCAATCATGATGATATGATTCAGAAACATAGCATTTGTGTGATGAGTTACAGTGATCAGCTAACCTGTATATCATTATTTTTTGGTGAACACATGTATTACTCATAGTAATATGCATTACAGTATAATGTAGTATATACATTAGCTGATCATTATGTTTTAATGGCTTCTTTAGAAGCCAGTGTCCTCAGTGCTGCATGTCAACACCCTCCAGATCATAGCAGAGTCCTTCAGCGGCAGATATACCATCATGATATACTCAACAGCCATTGTGTGGATGAAGATATAATATAAGCTAGTCGACTGCTGATGTCTTCACATAGGATCAAGGGAAATTCATGGACTGAACATCCCAGTGGACATAAAGGTTTGTGAAGAATCAACCATTCATGTTATAGGGCCTTTCATCATCCAAATGGGGGCAGGGTATGAGTTTCACAGGCATCAGCTCACAAATCTTACACCAGTTTTTAAACGTGATGTTTAGGGGTGAGCCACCACTTTATGGGCATTCTATAACACAACCCATTCTGAGATCTTGGGGAGGGGCACCTGAGTACAACCACATTGCTATCAAGGCCCCATCTGAACCACACAGCATTCATTATATCAACCCAGCATAGCTAAAGTGGGAACTGATTGCATATTGCAGGTGTGCATGGCCACATTGCTTAGAAGGCTGCCTCCAATGTGCCCTCCAACCCTGGCTGTGGGTGGTCATGTGGCTGGAACCAACACTAATTTGGCTCCATTGTGGCCTCCAAACCTGACTATGGATGGTAATTTGTACATGGCTGGCACTCATCTGGCTCCACTGAAATTATACAGTGGATAGCATCATTATGTCAGTACTTTCTGGTGTATTCACTTATAAGGGTTGTGAAGTCAGGAACTGAAATGTGTGGCATTACTTTATAACCTTTCTCTATAATGTTTTCGTGTACATACATATGGTACAGATCATAAGACATTCCATCACATTCAGATCTCAGGATTGTATGAGAGCTCTGTAGTCAAACTCATCAGAACAGTAATATAGTATAATGCTCTCTTTTGCATGAACCTCACCAGACTCATGCAGCAGCTGGACAGACCACAGGGCTTTCTCATCAAGATAACACAGGGCTACAAACCATGACTTGATGTATGTGGGTAGATTAAAATATATGCCACTGTCAACTGTCTAGTACTGCATTAAATTGTAACTATTATTCTGCATCTATTGCTGTTGGCTTAAGCACTGGGGCTTCAGGACATTTGTATTACACTAAGACGGGTTGTAGTCTATACTCTTTTGGGAGGAGAAAGTAGCCTCTGCACTTATGAGCTGGGAATTGCTGGTTGAATGCTTATTGTGGCTGTTGTTCTAAGTGTCCTTGTTATGGTTTAAGCACTTGGCCTCCAAACCAGTTATTTTATATTAGGAAGTCTTGTGGTGTAGACTCTTGGGGCAGGTGAAGACAGCATACACCCTTCTAATCTAGTAATTGCTTGTTGAAGGCTAATTGTGCCTGCTATTCTGAAAGTGTCTTAGTTCTGGTTTAAGCACTTGGCTTCCAGACCACTTATTTTATACTAGGAAGGTTTGTTGTCTACACTCTTGTTGGAGTATTCTACTGAACTGCTGCTTTATTTAAACTGTTTGTTCTTCTGTTATGATTGCGATTTTCTGCACTTTGAATTTCTAGTATTTCGGCATTTTCTAGCATAGGTTTGATTCAGGCTTGCTGAATCTAGACTGATTGGCATCATTTGAGCACTCAAAACAACCCCCTTACACAAAGAAGGGCCCCCTGCACCCTTGTGGCAGAACTGTGCAGCCAAGAACCCATCTGACTTGGGGACTGTTGAAATAAGGCTCACTCTTGGCCTTTCCCTTTTTTTTTTTAGTTTTTTAAAAATCTTTTTCTGGGTTTGCATGCAGTTTACCGTAGCTGTTCAGAGCTTGCACTGCTGCTCTGTGAGCAACTCAGTTGTGTATTGTGAAACACTGACACATTTTTGTACCCCTATCCCTACATAAAATAGACACATTTTGTTAGTCTTACACCAAAACCTGGTCCATCTAGCTCACTCCCCACTAGTTACTATAGTATATACCTTCCATGATGGACGGAAAGTTTCCCAGTATTTCTCCAGCCAGTCTAATTTATGGGGGCATCCTGGGGCAACATAGCAATTGCCTCATGTACACTGACAACCAGTTACTACTAAAATAAACTAATACAACATGTGAGAGCTGTATCTATTCTATGAATTTGGAATCAGTTCTCTCACATAACAACAAACCAGATATCAAATATGTTGTCAGTACACGCACTTCACCTTTTGCACATAAGCTGACAACACATAAACCACATATGCAGAGGTACTCACTAGAAACCTAACTAAAGATCAGAGACCTCCCAAGCGTAAACCTACTGCACAGGCTGCAGACCAAACAGAATCCACTACACATAATAATACACACAGCAGTGTCTCAAACAATAAGCCCCTCAGGCAAAACACCTCAAAACCAAATGCCTTACTCATAAGCAACTTCATAGTGAGACACACAGATGTCCTCCTCACCAGGCTGGAGAAGGAGAAGTTCACAGTCAGCTGCCTGTCAAGTGCCAGGGTCCGTCAGATCAGACTTGCACTAAAGTCTCTCAACAAGTACCATTATGACTCTGTCATAGTCCATGTTGCAGTGAATGACTGGAGATGTACAATATGAAGATGCTTGCCTCCCCCATAGTGGCCTATTTAGGGAATGTCATAACAACTATATTGCCAATGTAAACAAATCCACTACAGACAAACTGAAGGTTATGCCGCTTAATGCAAGGAGTGTAAATCAGAAACTGCACTCACTGGAAGAACTCCTTACCTTGGAAGATGCCCATGTCTGTGCAGTCACACAGACATGGTTCAAGGCCATAGAGACCCTATTAGCCATGCAGGGCTGCAGTGGCTTCCACACATTCAGATATCAAAACAAACATAAAACAGCCAAAGGCAGAGGTGTATATATCTTCATTAAAGACAAATACACTGCAAGACTGGTCAAAGAATATGGCTCCATAGCACTAATCCAAGTCCAACTAACTGTATGTAAAACCCCCTTCCATATCATTGGTAGCTGCGGGTCCCCCACCATGAACTATGAGTACCATTCTGCCTACTTGGACCTACTCTGCCTACTTAGACCTACTTGAGTCACTCACTATACAGCCAATCACCTTGGTCATGTGTGATTTCAACTATCCTTCCATCAATTTGGAGTTATATTTGTGCACAAACATGCTCACCTGGTTCCTGGACTTTAATACACATGCTGTGTAAAAGATTGTCTGCATCCACACAAGAGTCTTGAATATCCCAGAGTTAGTACTCACCAACACAGGGGTTCTCTGTACTAACCCCTGTGTTTTGCTCCCTGGTCAGGTTGGATCAGAATTCAGTCTCATTCAAATTCACGATCTTTCCTGACACCTCCTCAACAGCAGAAAGGATGAAACATTTATCCAAAGCAAACTATAGCTTCCTGACCGATGTCATAACTAGTTGCAAACCCCCTGCTACCACTGTCAACAATGACTGCTGTACAGAGGTCTACACAAATGACTTGTATAAACACCTATGCAAATGTATAGAGTCAGCTGAATGTGAATGGATCAAAACAAGGTCCTCACAGAAAAAAACATTGTATTAGACATCAAGAATACATAGGTTATTCAACATGTAGAAGAAAGTAATGTCTAAGAACAAGAGGGAACTGACTCAGCAGGGGAAGAACACCCTCCACAGCTTGAACAAGGAAATTAGCTATCTTTTAAAGTCCTCTAAAGCCACGTACAAACCTAAAGTATCATCCCTAGCTAAAGGTAATAGGTGGCATTCTTTAGCTACATCAAAAATCTAAAAGTGAAGGACCAGCTTTGTGCCAAACTAGTAGTGGATGGTAGCATTCATACTGACCCAGAGGACATGACAACCTGCTATCAAACAGTTTGGGGCAAACTTCACTCCCCTGTTCCCACCAGTCATACCCCAAATCCTCTACCTAGTATCCCCAAGGTGCAGTTCATAACCGCACTCTCCATGGCCAAAAACACAACCTCTATGAGACCGGATAACATCTCAGGCTGCCTACTAAATGATCTGAAAGAGGACTTAGCAGAACCCGTTGTCACCCTCTTCAACCACAGTGTAAGTACTGGCTTTTCCCAGCAGAGTGGAACACAGATATAGATGATTATATCAGCATTGTCTGATGAGCATGTGATGGTACATCAGCATTGTTTGCTGAGCATATGGTGATAACAGTGTCCCACATGCTGGTGTAAAAGGATCTCTGTAATGTCAAGTAACACCACAAACACACACACACACAGTTGACTATAATGAGAACAGAATCCCTACCTATCTGACTTTTATATGGCTGCAGGTTTACTTTTGGTAGATGACATTAGTAGGCCATGTGGGGGACAAGACATTGGGAGGCCTCCATAGGCACAAAGATTCATAGGTTCATATGAGGCCAGTAGTCTAACTGTAGGCTGTGTCCTAGGTGTGTTAAAGCCTAGTTGTGTAAATACAGAAGTACCCTTATTAGCATAGTTCGATGTTTGAGTTTGGCAGATCAAAGTTGTCAGCACCACTGGCTGGCCCTGTCCATGAGGGAGCATACAACATTATATATTAGACTTTTTGGTGTGGTTGATATATGTGTGTATAAAATATTGAGCCCCCAGGGTTGTACTGGCTGTGCGGGGACAACACGTATGTATGTATTGTGAATATATGACTCATATTTAGAATGTGCCCTAAATGTCTAATGTTTCCACATGTAGTTTTATGTCATACAAAAGAAATGGACAATAAACACTAATAAGAAAGCATTGTATATATAGTTCCAGAGCGTGGTGAGCAGTGGATTTGTGCATTGGTTAACAAAGTGTACACACATGCGAATTATGCCTGTTTGAGCATTGTTAAGCAGTGTGCAAACACGAGCTACATTGCTAACGTCAGTAAAAATAAAACTATCTGGCACATAACGTATTCAAACCCAGGACCATGTGTATGCCAGTCCTATACTTATACCTATTGCCACAAGAATGTTGAGAAAACAGTTGTCTATATTGCAGTTCATTGTTGTAAACTCCAATATCACACCAGTAAAACAAAGCTTGCACATTCTGTACTAGAACCCACTATCATCTGTACTCCAGGCCAGGTTTTCATGAAGTCCAAGGGCATTAAATGAATGTATCCAGTTACTATTTTTGGACGTCTGCTTCATAGGTGGTCCACAGCTCTTCATGCAAACACAATAAACACAGCTAGTACCCGGTTATGTTAGTTGCCCTATGTGTCACGTCACACAAAAAGAGCAATGAAAAATGAGAGGAGTAAGAAAGGAAACCTTAGTAATGGACACATGAGTAAAATAAGTGTCTGCTGTCACATGTTAAGGTACTTTCTGTGCAAATCTACCACTATTTACTTCATTACTGCACCAAATTAAGTTATATAATGATCTAATATTCATAGATAATAATAGATAGTAGATAGATAATATTATTATAGAATACATTCTAGGTTCAGGACTTACCTTGCAAATGCAGGAGTTCAGCTGAGACAATTTTATTTCAGGCCTAGAATTTCCTTGCGTCTACTCCTGTGGTATGGAACAATGCAGGCAAAAAACAGAATGTAGACTACATGGATGCGTTATAGTTTGTTGAATAGTTCGACCATACTGAACTCACCGGGTTGTGTTGTAATTAGCAGCTATGAAAAACATCTGCTACTTTACTGAATATATGAACTCTGTTAGTGCAAATTAGTGCATGCTGCACACCTAAGCGCAGCTGTGTGCACTGACACTGCTCGCACTGATGCTGAAATAAAGTGAACACAAGGGAACTTATTACTTTTGTCCATGCCTTTAATATCATGCAAATATGCAGCTCAAAAAGTATTCTAGCCCTACACATACACATGCTGCCAGAGGAATAGTTATGTAACGAGCACCAAGAAACCTGCCATTTATTCCTCTGTTTCTTGTGGTTACACTAAACACCACATTGTGCAGACAAGGACAAAAATGAAAAACTAAATTTTAATTTATTGTGGATAGATACAATACATTTTAAAAAGACTATAAAGTGAATGACACAGAACTTGTGAATTGTACATTGCTTACATGCACTTTTACACTTCACAGACCTACATGGACACTTCTGTAAGTATAATCTGCTACACATTCATCATGAACACTGTGGAAGTGCCTACATGAAGTGAACATCCCTACATGGTTACAAGTTTTTGGGATTCAGCAGTTCTAATGAGTACTGATCTCATATGCTTCTTTGCCATGTTGGCAGCCCTTTATCTACACTGCTGGTAACCATGTGGGCAGTTAAACTGAAGGGGAGCCCAGTGTTGTACAGTCAAGTGAGGGTATTACTCAGGTATATAACTGCAGAGTGGAATGCAGGTTTGGGATTCTATGTTTCATGGAGTTAACACTTTTAGCTGTCTACATTAGTTACGATTACATTGTTCATTTGGGGTGGGTTGCAAAGCAACATTTATGTCATGGCACTTAATAAGGAATTGTTGCTATTTTCTAGGCTCCAACATGTCTGGGAAAGTCATAATGTGTGTTGGGTTGGTTCCACTTTAAATCATCGAATGTTCAGAACATCGCCATTCTGATCATCGAGACCAGAACATTGATGTTCAGAACATCAAATGTTTAAAGTGGAAGTGCCAGGTAAGTGAAAATGTATAATTGTGGGTGTGTATGCAGGGCAGCAAGGTGCCCTGCATGTTGTGTGTGTGTGTGTGTGCCATCTGAGTGTTGGCATTGCAGGTAGGGTATGGGAAATCTCCCGTTTAGAGCTACTGCATATAGCGGTAAACAGGAGATTTCCCTTATCCCACTGTAGTGCAATCTCGGAGTTGGAATATTAAAGTAGGGGGGTGTGGGGGGCACAGCCCCCACATGGGGGTGTAGGGGGGCGAAGCCCCTCTGCATAGCATAGTTTTTGTAATTTATTTGGTGTTTGTGTGGTTCATTTTGAAACTTCGATGTTCTGAACATTGATGTTCTGGTCTCGATGATCCAAATGCCGATGTTCTGAACATTTGATGTTTCAAAGTGAATCCGTTGGGTTACATATTAAGGTCTGCTCTGTACAAATGTGCGAACAATTACTTGCTCTAGTTTACTTGTAAACTTCTTTGCGTGGCTGTATTTGGAAAACTTTCACATACATGGCCAACACGGGCATGGAGTCTACACAGTTACTTTTCAGCTTGTTGAATTGCTCCACCACGTTGATTTCTTTCATTAGCAACTTCAGCTACTTATGCTGTAATTTGAATGCCATAAAAGTTTCTGTGTTTGCGAGTGAGTGCGCACCACTATGCGGAGTTTACTGAATCTAAAACTTTTCATGTCAGTGTGTGCATCGTGCCTCGATAATCACATGGTCAAAATTATTGTGTAGGTTTTATTGAATCCCGCCCATAATATGTAAACATTGGTTAAGAATAGATACAAGTTATGATGAAGATTTAATATTTAGACAAATTCTATCCAGTTTATACAGAAATTAAAGGTAAGTTAGTATAATTCAAACACAAATTGCAATATGAAGTGAGAGAAAATCAGGCTTATGGTATATTTCGAGAGAAAGCCATGGAAGATAAACTAACATAAGTAAGGAAGTGGGTGAAAAAGGGACAACAAAGTGATATAAGTTATGAATAGGTACTTGTTTACACTTAAAGATATAGTTTATCCTGGTGTTGAGCAAGAACAGAGTCAGCTGTTGTCTTGGAGACTTTCAGAGAGGTTTTGAGAGATGGAAGGAAGGGACCTGATTGATAAAGGTAAGGAGTTCCAGGCTTCAGCAACATGGTACAAGTGTAGACAATGTCTAGTAGATTTGACAGATTTGTGGACAGATGAGTTTTTGGTCACTGGATTGTAATGACTGACTGGGAACATAGTTGCGTAGAATGTTACCTAGTGCCAGACATGCAGATGGATTCTGGGTAATTTTACTAATTTATTTAAATTTAATATTTTCAAAATTGTTTCATTGTCCATCGTTGATGCACACAGGTTTTCATCCACATACTATACTGTTGTCTTATACACCTGCAACAGAATGCTGCCATTCAAATCCCCTGGCATTATCCTCAGGTGCACCCCTATCCATAAAATATGCATCTGCTGACTTTTGTTTGCCCTTCCAGGGCTTGTCTTAATACAGTATGCCACCTCGTACTGACCATTATATTTGTGGCCACTTTTATTGTTTTTATTATTCTTTTCATTATTTTACTTTGTTGTTTTGCCTTTTTTCATTAATATTCATTTTTTAGCATCACCCATGGAGCAGGCAGTTGTAAAGCAGCAACCGCAATGCTCTTTACTAGTCTCTATACTGACCACTTGGTTCCCCACTATACCATGGTCTGCCTGTCTACATGATGATAAAGGTCATACTGTGGAAGGTGACCTTGAGGACATGTTGGTGGTCACTGTGGCTAGCTTCACATTGGGTGGCATAGGATGGTCATCAGAGAGTGGTCTGAGTGGTTCCCCTGGTCACGCAATGCAAGGTTTGTCAGCTGATCAAGACCAAGGTGGACTAGCAGCTGTGTACATATATTGGTATCCTGCAGGACCTTCTCTTGTGATGAGAAGAATCATGTAGCTTCTGACCCTGACCATTAGTCACCAGTGTCAGAACTCATGCCTGATGTCAACCATGAAAGGGGTTGATTTCTGTTCAGGTTCTTTTCTGGGACAGCATGGCAAGCTGTTCTTACCATATCATATATCTCATCATAGTGTTCCCCTTTCTTATGTGCCATCTCACCCTCCCCAATTCTCTCTGTCAGCAGTTGTCTATCATTTGGAAAAAACTCACTCACGGTATAAGTGAGTAGACCATGTTATGAGTGGTTATGTGGCCTGGGACCATCAGCAAGCAGGTTGTTTTCCTGTAGCAATTCTCATTCATTCCTTCAGACCACCACAGATATGCCACACTGACACAGCTGGGACCCCTTAAAAGGGCTATGCAGCAAAGTGCCAGTGTGTTTTATACTATAAATGGGATGGAAAGGAGATCCTAGAACAGTCAGAAAGGAGGAACACCAAACAGGGTAACATATAGAGGGGCAAAGAGAAAGAAATATTGATAGTGGGGTTTGGAAGAATAGTTTTTTAAAGGACAACAATGGGATTCTATTATTAAATGCTCAACTTCTATGTCCTTTTTTTCCCTGTTTACTGTCCCTGCTATGAATAAACAACAACACAGCATTTAAAATATTTTAAATTGATGGTTTCTTTCCACCAGAACAGTACCTTACTGTACTGTAGTGGTTTTACTTTCAAAAAGCATTTTCCCACCCTGGAAAAGCTTACTGCAGTCTCCAATTCATTGATGTCATCAAGACCAATAAATACAGGGAGTTTTCTGACCAGTTCCCTCCTCAAACTGACACAACTGTCCTAAAAACCCACCCCTGTTGTGATGTCACAGCTCCCTGGTCCTTCCCCTTTCCATACAGAAAGTAAAGGCTAGAACAAGGAAACAGTACGAGTCAAGTCATCTGCTGTGAGGTGTCAATCACAGCAGGTATCAGCTCAAATTATGCTTAGCACTTTGACAGCTAGGGAGGTTAGGAGGTGTGATGGGAGATGTGAGATGAGTCAAAGTACTATAATTCAGGCTTCACAAAAGCAATTGAGCCATTCTAAAAAGAAGCAGCAGTAAAAACACTGAAAGTCTGTTCTGTGACCTTAGCACTGTTTGTGTTTTAAGTAGTCACTAAACAGCATGAAATGTTACTTAAAACTGACTGAAAGACAGCAGTGTATGCATATAAAATCAATGCAGTGACAGGAGCTTTAGGAAGAAAGAGGCCTGTGTGATGCAATTTTTCACAGACAAACACTGCATTGTGGGATACCTAGAGGAAGACTAAACAATCAGAATTACTTCAAGATGCCATACCCCATGTGGTCAGAATCAGAAATTATGTATAAAATATTTAAAAACCTGTAAATAGTCCCAGAGTGTTGTTAAAATGCAGGAAACACCAAAACAAGATGAAATAAACATGTTTTTTGAGTCTGTGGGTGTGGTTCTCCTTTAAGTCTTTGCTTGTTTTAATGCATTTATTAATACATCAAAATTACACTTCCTGAAATTAACATAATAACATAACAGTACTTAAGTGAAAATCAACATTAAAGTAATAAGATTATGAGCGCACACAATGACCGTCATCACCCCAAAATGTATACATACATGACAAATAAAAGATCATAACCAGTATAAAAACAAACACAACAGGACAAAGAAAGAAATAATTATGACTGTGTATTATTTGAGACAGGTACTGTTTCTTTTTTTGTCATAATGGAGAGTGGGGGCTGGAAGTATGGGGAAGTTGTGGGTAGGAAGAAGGGTATAGGAAGAGCAGTTATCCACCTTCTGTTTGTCTGCATATCCCTACTGTGGCTGACCTTTTGAGTCAGTACCCTCTGTGCTAGTCCCTAAGTGTTACATGTTTATGTCCACCCACATTGCTATCCCTATACTACATCACCATAGCAACATAAAATGGGTCTTGCCAACACTGGCCAGTTTCATGTGTTGTCGTGTAGGGGTATGTCACGTATGACCTGCAAGCAGCTTACATACATATTTCTCTACAATTCCAGATTTTAATGCCTGAAGGTGATTACCATAAAAGTAAATACTCCCAAATAGAAAATAACACCCTGCTTCAGGTCCTCAGCATGGTCAATGAAAGTCTTCCAACTGTATATCTGGTGGAATTTTATAGAGACCTCAGTGCTGTCAGTGGCCAAATCTGGAACTATGCACAGATCTGAGGAAGGTTTGCTAACATGACTATACAGTTGCAAAGTATGGCAATCTGCATGGCACAGGAGCAGAAGGACACAGGTGGGAGTTTGCCAACAGAGTCTCCATTAAATGGCACAAAAGAGTTCCTGGCATCTCTTGTTGGGGGTCCAGACAGTTCTGGAATCCATGGTGGAGTACTGGGCATTCCCAGATCATGGACCCACATCTACAACCCCCTCAAACCTTCCAAGAACAAAGCCTCAAAGCACTTTGCAAGGCCAAGCTCACTACTTCTGTGGAGGCTGGATAACATATCAAGCTGCCTATTGACCAGCCTGAAAAAATGACCTGAGAAATGTACTACAGAGGCTGTTCAATATCAGTCTCCAGACAGGCTTTGTGCTGGACAAATGAAGGGGAACAATAGTCATCCCCCTGCACAAAAGTGGAGCATTATCAGACCCAGGTAATTATATACCTATGAGTCTGACCAACTTCAACTGTAAGACTATAGAGAGGATCATTATGGAATTAATAAATAAGGACATAGGTAACCTGCAAACTTTTAACCTAAGCCATTTCTGTTTTCTCAAAGGTAGATCTTGCCTGCTTAATCTGGTTGACTTCTTTGAGAAGGTTACTGAACAAAAGATGAGGGAAAATAAGTACACACTGCATATCTAGCTATCACAAAGTTATTTGACACCACCCACATGCAGGTATTGCTGATAAACTCTGCCAGCTAAATGCTAATCCCTATGTAACTTGATGGATAGTAAGCTGGCTCATGGGCAGAATCCAGCAAATTAGGGTAGGCAGCTCTACCTTCTCCAAATGACCTGCCACTAGTGGTGTACCCCTAGGGTTCAGTTCTTGGATCACTTGTCTTTGGCATATACTTCTCAGAGGTCAAAACTAATATAAGGAGTTTGTAGATGACTGTAAACTTCATACCATCATAATCACTTGAGAGGACACCAAGAGCCTCTAGGAGGGACTTTTTAAACAAATAGCTGGTGTCATAACCATTTACTAAAACTAAATGTCAAAAATGTATAATAGTCTTCCTTGGCAAATACGATGCCCCCTGTAGCTATCACATTGACAACACACCCCTGAAAAATGATTCTGTAATTAGGGACCTGGGAACATGTGGACAACACACTGTCCTTTGATCATCATGCAAACACATTTTTAAGAATGTCCTTTTTCATCACACAGCTTATTAGTGAGGGTATGGTATCTAGGTGCAAGGATGTAATCATTCCACTGTATTTGTCACTTATTAGGTTAATCATTAAGTATAATGCTGCCATCAGTGTGTATCTGTCCAAACACAATACAACTTGAATGACCACAATACTTCTCACCAAGAAGATAAATGATACTGGTCATCTCAAAGTTTTGTCCCTCTTCTCATTATTTTACATGCTACTGAGGAGGTGATCTCTGCCATACACACAGATCCTCATCAGACCCTATTGTCTGTGATCTACTGCACATCCACAACTTCAATGGTGGAATAAACACCTGCATAAGAGATCTTAATCACTTCTGCAACTTAAACAGAACATGTTGCAGGAATTGATATGTATTTTTTTATTTGTCTTTGTTTACTGGGAAAGTCTGACTGAGTAATACGCATTTTCAGCACAGGCCTGGGGAGAAAACTCCATTTACTTACATTGCATTATACAATATTATATGATGATATGTGATATTGTGTCACGGAAAATACCACTTCTTTGTAATTACCTTCTTCACATATTGCAAAGTACTTCCCTTATCCTATTGTAATCTGGATGAGTAGATGGGAAATTGCAAATTTACCCCTGATTTAGAACCCTTGTCCTTTATGATTAGGAGTAGTATATAAATGCTCTGACCTGTTCTGGGTTTTCATACTTAAATTGAAAAGGGCTAAATACTTTATGGAAATGCAGAGCAATTCCTTCAATTAGGCATCAATCTGTATGTTACCAGATGGGTAGCCAACTAGCTCACTGATAAAACCCACCTAGTCAAAATAGGGGAAGCCACCTAAAGCAGTAGACCCATATTGAGTGATGTACCCCAGGGTTTAGTCTTGGGGCCTTTGTTATTTGTGATATACTTTTTCTGAGGTACAGGCCAAAACCAGTGGGCTGTGGCTGACCAAGTTTGCAGATGACTGAAAGTTGGGAGCTGTCATCAATTCCCCTATTGACGTGGACATCCTCCAAGAGGGTCTCACCCAAACAATTGACTGGTGCCAGAAACATGGCCTCAAGCTGAATACAAAAAAAAAGCATCATCATCCCCTTTGAGAAAAGAAATGTTCTCACAAATTATCACATTAATAACAATATCCTAAGCACGCAGTCAGTTGTGAGGGATTTGGGCACCCAGATTGATAGCAGCCTGACTTTTGACCACTGTGTTGCTTCCATTGTATGGAGAGCTTTCTACATGGCCCACCTCATAAGTAAAGGTATCTCATCCAAGGACAAGGAGGTCATAACATCCCATATTCTTCTCGTATAAGACCCATTGAGTACAATGCCCCATTTGGCATGTACCGCACAAAGCACATCCAGCAGCTGGAGAGACCACAGAGGTTCCTCACTAGGAGAATCCAGAGTCTCAAAAATCTATGCACAGATAGGCTAAAAGCCCTATCCCTCAAATCTGTTTCATTCAGAGTCCTCAGAGGTGACCTCTGTCTGGCTTATAAGGTGATCTTGGACCCTGACTTGATGGGACTGCTGCATATCAGCAAGTCAAGCTCCACTCGAGTAACCTGCGCACACAGCCTCAACCTCATCTGTGACATCAATAGGACTTGCTGGTGGGACAGATTTGTATCCCAGAGACTCCCCCATCTATGGAATAGACTCCCTCTCCTCATCAAGCAGAGTACCACTTCACCCCTTTTTAAGTGCAATCTGGATACTGGATGGGAAATAGAAAATACATCCCTGGGATTCCACCTGTGAACCTGCTGGACAGGGGCATTGGGTGCTGATTTGTCTGTGAATGGGCTAAACCCTTGGCTAGGCTTATAAGGGCCCCAGGGCCAATAGTCTAGAAACTTCCTATGATTCTAAAGATCAAAAAATGGCTCAATAGCCTACTAAGTATCTATGAACCTATGGACCTCTGAATCTCTAAATGTTGTTGCTGACTTGCAAGTATCACTACAAATATCCACTTGTGATGCCCCAGGTGGATATGTTTGAAAATGAGGCATTACCCACACTACTTGTTCATTTCAAGGTTATAGAACTTACAAGCATGGCTTCTTTGTTTTTAAAGAAAATTCAGGACTGCGGGCACAAATATCATCCACCCAATATATATTGAACTTTATTTTTCCATAATATTCTGTTAAATAGGAGTCTTTACAATGAGCTGCAAGTGTTGATGGGGATTTCATCCTTAGACTGGGTAATCTTTTTCATGTTTTCTTAGGTGCTGTGTTATTGGGGTCCTCCACTGCGGATATAGACCTGTCTAAGTCTGGGGAACTGTCTGGCCACAGTGACAATGACAGCCAAATCCCAGCAAAGTCATGGTCATTGTGTCAGTTATAGACTTGGGTAATATAATACCCACCCCCCTACTCCTTTCCACCAACAAGTTTCTGTGCAATCTACCCCACTACCCCACAGACCCAGGATGCCACCCAAGGACAGGCAAAGGCACACACATTTGCCCTGGAAGTAGAGCCCCCTCTTGGTTTCTACCAGCTTCAGTGACCATGATGATGACTTCAGGGGGTTAGCATGCTAGTGCAAACATTGTATGGAAACTGCATCCCTGCCTGCATTGTGTCTCCATGGCCACTACTCAGCAATTGTTCAGGACCAGAATACAAGAGTAGGCAGAAACCAATGGAACCATAGCTGAGCTGGTTAGGATAGTACATGGTCTGCATGAAGACATGTGGGATTTCATGGGCCACATGTGCAACATTATAGATTTCTGGCATAGGGAAGCTGTACAGCATAGGTGCCCATTTTGTAGTTGTCCAACATGGCCATACACTTCCAATGGCTGGTTCACCTCCACATTCACTGAAGAAGCTCACCTTAGGATAGGAGGGCATGGTCTAGGACTATTATCACCACCACCTTCCACCTTTCACCTTCACTCCAGCACCCAATGTTGATGGCACTACAGGGCATCATGGAGGTAAGAAGGGGCAGGGTGTTTGCACAGACACCGCCCATAGCATGGCCATCTGTATGGACTCATGGAGCACTTTGTTCTCAATGTGTGCAGTGGATTATCTCTGTGATATGACCAGGATAATACATCTACCTGTGGACAGGGACATACATTGTCAACACATACATCTCCTGTAGATGCCCTGGACCTGTATACTAGACCCCATCACAGTACTACGCCATCTTCTAGAGCTCTGGCCCTGTGCACACTAATGCACACACATGCACACATCTACCCTGTTCACCACCACCCAGTTATAATACAGCAAAAACAGCACACCCCCCCCTCCCTGGCCAGTCTCCCTGTCTCCCCACAGTCACCTACCCTTGGACATACACACCCATGCAGCCACACACACAAGCACACACACTCACAGCACACGTGGATGGCTAGTCCATGCATCCTATGATCTTGCATATGAATACAATAGATGTCAATGAGATTCTGCATGCTGCCTCTGTCCACACAGTAATGGTCCACTATTTTTGTGTCATAAAGCGTATGGTATGTTAGGCACACATGGGTAACTCATCAGTTTATAGGGCAATGGCAAACACCCTCTGAATCCTACAAGAAGTGTTTCTTTTATAATTTATTAAGTGTTTTAGTGTTTTTTTTTTTTTTTATGACTGTATGGAGAGGATCATTATAGAATTAATAAATAAGGGCATTGGCATAGCTAGCTATCTAGATAGATAGATAGATAGATAGATAGATAGATAGATAGATAGATAGATATGACTCCTGAAACATTGATCATGTGGACTGCGGGTATATTTTGCAAATATCTTTCTAGCTACCATCCGTTGTTCCAGATAGTCATTTTCTCCAAAGAGGTAAGTGGGATTTTATTAGGGGTGTGAGCATGTGCAAGTCGTTGTGGGTTAGGGTAAGGGTTAAGTAAGGGGATAGCTTTAGTATGGTGGTGTGTGTGAGTCGTTGTGGGTTAGGGTTAGAGTAAAGGTTAAGTAAGGGGGCAGTTCTAGTGTTGTGAGTACATATTAGTGCATGTCTGTGTATCTGAACCTTTTTGTGTAGCAGTAGGGTCATGGTAAAGGTTTTTTTGAGGTAAGTTGTAGTGTTAGGATTGGGGCAAAGTTATAGTTAAGGGTATAGGAATTATAGGAATCATGGAAAGTTCAATACTGAGTCTTGTGACCATTATCCCTTGCCAGTTCCCACCTTATACTGTACCTCCCATCTTGAGGAGAGCTATGTCAGTCATGCCCAGGATGAATTTATTGCAATCCCATTTCAAGGAAGTGTTTCGCACTGCTTTATCTGTAAGTGGAGTCTATTCCAGAGGTGAGAGAGATGTTGAGTAATGAATCTGTCTCTCAACCTTGTCGTATTGATCTGCTTAAGCAGGTTTAATGCCTTGTTTTGGTATTTTTGGGAGTGTTTGATTTATGAAGCTAGACGAAATCCTGGACTAATGTGTCCCTGACTGCTCATAAGGCAAAGCATAAGTCTCCTTTTAGTAACCTATAAGACACAGAAAAGAGGGGCAGTCTTCCTAATCTTTTCTGGTCACTTAGGAATTTTAAGCCTATGATCCTCTTTCTTAAGAGGGGAAGAAACATTGTGTCTGATATAGTCTAGTGGAAGAAAATGCTTTTGAATAAACTGGATAATTTAAAGCTTAATGGATTGTGTCATGCCTTAATTGCATAATTTTGGGACTATGTACATTCTGTTCTGGTTAGCTGTCTGCCTGCAAAATACATACAGGAATAGAACAGTGGATCACTTGAACAAAGAGGTTTTTCCTTTTTTTACTTTTTTAAGAACCTCTGAGGTCATCCCAAATACATCTGGTGAGGTACATCCCTAAGGAGGCATTGTATTCTGTAATTGGTCTAATCACCACTGAATCCAAGGGGACATTGATTTCTTTTGATCTCTATGACATTCCCCTGGCTTTCAGTTGCACCAAGTAGAAAGATTTCTTGACATCTATTGCTATACAGTGGTCAAAGGAGAGAAGATTATCAACTCAAGTTCTCAGGTCATTATCTACGTTTTGAATTTGTAGTGGGATATTTGTAGTACTATATGCTGGGGGCATGATTTGTCTACCAAATGCAACAATGTTGCAGTTTTTAACATTAATTTAAGCTTTTATTTTAATACACAGGCATTTGTAAGTGTACATTCTAGCTGGATGGCTTCTGTGTCAGATGGGAGATTTAAGAATGACTCCCAGTTTGCAGTTAACCATAGATCTTGGATTTTAGTCTGTAAGTCAGATAAGTAAATACTGAACTTAAGTGGTCCCAGTGCTGAGCCATGCAGGACACCACTGGTCACCTTCATGTTCTTTGATGCTACCCCTATCACACACACCATGTGGGTTCTGTCTTTTAACCAGTTTGCTATTCATCTTACCACATAAGCCTCTATTCATAATGCATTTAGTTTATTAATTATACTGAAATGGAAGTGGGGACAAATACCTTGACCACTCAAGGCAAATTGTGTGTTCACTGTGACACCGACAACATCTTATGTTACTTTTTTAAAGAAGTAAATAGATAGGACCTACCTTTTATGTAACCAATTTACTACGGAACTAGCCTGATGAGATTTTTAATGTCTGTGTTAATCAGATTTGTTATAATATGTTCTATCACCTTGCAAATTAAATATATGCTATATTTTTGGGAATGAGCCTGTAGGCTGGCCCAGGTTATATAGTGTATGTAAAGGTTCTGCCAGGGAATGTTTGGCACTATTTGTCAGACAGCCAGATTTGTTATATGTTTTTATGGTGTAAGTGTTCTTGGTCTTAGACAATACTTTCAGCACACATTCTTTAGTGATGAAAGGTGGGATCAGAGCTATGATGACATTTACACAAAAGCTATATGCTAGGATACTGGCAAAGACCCCTGCCTACCTTAGTAATGTGTGCTAACCCTAACCCTGCCCTTAACTCTACAACTTATCTTAAAAAAATCCCAAAACTTTCCATACCACTAGCATTATTCAGACAATTTAAGTTTTAGTGTTACGGAAGGGTTTTGATGTAAAACTCTCTTGTATTTTTGGTTTTAATGGTTTTCTGTAATGTGAATATTCAAAATGTTTTTCTTGATGTTTGGTATTTGGCATTTAGACATTTCAATCATTTTACTATATGTGTTTATGGATGTATAGTTTTTCATCAGTGTGTTTTCATCAATGAATGAAAAAGCCAGTACAACTGATAAAAATTCAGCTGATCAAAAAGTACTAGCTTTTGCACTATGAGACTGCGGTAAAGTTGGGATCGTGGAATATGCCCTTTTACCTCTGTAGTGTGATCTCAGTAGTAGGTATATTTAATTAGCAGGTTTTGTGAGGAGTGCAAGTGTGTTTGTTCCCCTGCAAAAATAATTGTTTTGGCTACTTTGTTGATCTGTTGTGGATCAGTGCTTTTCTAATTCATTGATTAGGTGTCGATCATTTGTGTATCAACATTTAGAGGTTTCAAGATCTATATCTATATCTCTATATCTACATACATATATGGATCTACTTCAGAAGACTTGCAAACTAAACGACTGAATCCTCAAAGACTCCTCCTCTTCTTCTCTTTCGGCTGTTCCCATTAGGGGTTGCCGCAGCAGATCAAAGACTGAAAATTCAAAATACTGAACACATTTGTAATGTAGGGGGCAAGCCCTGCTGCACTTCTCATGTGGGGGGCTGCATCCCCAACACCCTCTGGTAACTATATATACCAACTCCAAGATGGCACAAGAGTGGAGAAGGGGCAAATTCCATCATTCAGTATTTTGAATTTTCAATCTTTTGGGATTGATTCAGTCTTTTGGTTTTCAATCTTCTGAAGTAGATCCATATATATATATATATATATATATATATATATATATATGTGTGTGTGTGTGTGTGTGTGTGTGTGTGTGTTTACACACACATGCACACACACACACATGTATAGAAATGTAACTGACTTAGCCAAAGCAAAGAAAAAGGTCGCTTCTTCTCCTGGCACACCAACCAGTTGGCCAGATGCAAAACATGCTGCACTCTCCACCCCAGCCAATCAGGTCTTGTTTCTGCAGCCTAACTCAACCATCCTTCCTCTCATTGTAGTAAAAAAAATATGAAAAAGAAAAAATATATTTTTTTTCTTTTAAACTGTAACAAACTGCTTGTTAGAAAGGTAGCTAACAGTTGTACACTTTTGACAACACACAGACAGCTACAGCACTCATGTTTGACAGCAAATGCAATAGTATCTTTTAAAAGCTGGTATGCATTAAAGAATGATCGGATTGGGGGGGCAGAGCCTAGATGGCAAACAGATAAGCAGCATTTTTTAGAGCTCCACAAAACAGTACTAGAAAACAGGGAAAATATTATTTTCATTAACCAGAAATAGAAAAAAAATATTAAAGAACTTAAGAACTACAACTCTACCAATTTTCAAGAAATATTATTGAGTTTTTCCTGTCAAAATATTCTGGAGAACAGCACAGCTGTTTGGTAATGGCCAGTTTAAGGAATTCTCGCTCAGAAACCACTTTGAAGATGGAGATACAACTGATGTATTCCACATTACATGAACTGTCATTGAAAATGGATAGATTCACTGATAATTTGGAAAGTCTCAAGGAAAACTGCCAAAAGCAAGCAGATGTACTAAAAGAAATACTACAGCAACAACAAAGTAAATTACTTGATATGGAGACATCACTAAATGACATAGATGGAAGACTCAAAGAAGAGGAAAATCAGACAGAATCCTTACTTCACCAAAATAACTGGCTACTTAATGAAGTGGGTGATTTAGAGAATAGGGAGAGGAGAGCTAATATAAGAATATTTGGTCTTCCAGAAAAATCTGTGGGAGAAGACAGCATCACATTTTTTAATTCCTGGCTTCTTGAAGTGCTTGATTTAAAAGAGGGATTATCAAATGGAATAGAAAGAGCTCACAGAGCCATAGGAAAATCTATACCCTCTTCACCTAATGCATCACCAAGATCAATTGTGGTAAAGTTTGTGTCCTTCTTGGACAAACAGCTCATTTTAAAAACAGCCTGGAGAAAAAGTCCCATAACATATAAACAGAGTCAGATCAGATATGGCAATGATTATTCTGCAAATGTGTTAGAAAAAAGAAAAAAAACTTGGTCATTAGTGAAACTTCTCAAATAAAATAAAAGCGCAGATGGTATAATCCTGCTAGAATCAGAATTTTCTATTCAAATGAATTGAGAACCTTTACAACATTGAATAAGCCTCTACCTTCATCAAGAATAAATAATATCACAATTCCTGAAGAAATGGACTGGACTGTTTCCACCAAATTGAAAAGATCTACAGAAAAAAATACTTGGTCTGACGTAAGGAAAAAGAAATAAAAAACTGATTCTAAAACTACACATTCTTCCAAATCTGTCAAAGAATCAACAAAGATATAGACTTCTGGACTCTACCTCAAAATGTATGTATTTTATCTATTATATTCCAACTGCAACGATAGTACAACCAAAACGTCACAATACCAATACTGGAGCAGGATGAAAGGACTAGTAGCACAGCTCGAACAGTACGAACAAACAATACTTTAATAGATCAACAACTTCACAGGTTAAGCGCTTTCATCTGATACATACAGACTTCATCAGAACCAGTATTTTAAAAATACCCATGGTTTAAATAGCAACTTTGGCGCCAAAAACTTAACAAGCACTTAAAGAAACATGACTCTATAACACTAATATAAAAAGATTATTAGAAAAGGCGAATACTTTTGTAATACCAAAGAAAACAACAAAAGGGACTACCAAATGTGGATCTTGTAAACAGTGTGGGCGGATCAATGAAGTGATAGGCACTAAACTTGAAGATATTAATAAGACATATGTGAGAAGCAGGGCAGGCAATTGTAATACCAAGCAGGTAGTCTATCTAGCTATGTGCATGGCCTGCCCAGCATTTTATATAGGAAAAACGGAGAGACAAATAAAAAAACGTATTTATGAACACTACTACAAAATTCAAGTTAAAGATATGAACAATGCATTGTATAAACATTTACATGAGAAAGGGGAGCAACACCATTTTCAATTTTCCATTATTGATCAGGTAGACAATTGCATTCAAGGAGGAAATTGGAAAATGTTGTTAGCATGTAAAGAAAGCAAGTGGCAAATACTCACAGATGCCACTAGGTATCCAGGTAAAATGGAAACATTAGTATTAAACCTTTTTTAGCTATTAGCTAGCATATTTTGTATTCTTATGGTAGATGCAATAGGTTATTTCTCTGGATTACAAGATTCATTCATTCATTTCTTACACAATAGGATTTATCGGATATGTTTATTTGATATATCTATTTTACTTTATTTATTAAATGTATTTATATATTATATATTATATTTACATCAATTTTATTAATTTCATTAATTTTATCTACATTTTATCTACTAGATATATTGCATAGGAATTATGTACTAGAGTAGAGGGATATTGCCATGTATTATATACTCTCTTTTATGTATTATACTAGTGTTCAGCAATGAATTTTAATAGTGTACATAGGGCTATCTTACATTTAAGTGTTATAGAGTCATGTTTCTTTAAGTGCTTGTTAAGTTTTTGGCGCCAAAGTTGCTATTTAATCCATGGGTATTTTTAAAATACTGGTTCTGATGAAGTCTGTATGTATCAGATGAAAGCGCTTAACCTGTGAAGTTGTTGATCTATTAAAGTATTGTTTGTTCGTACTGTTCGAGCTGTGCTACTAGTCCTTTCATCCTGCTCCAGTATTGGTATTATCTATTATATTGCCTATTATACTCTGAGACATTTATACTTTTTCTTAAACTTAAACTTTATGCAACATACTCATCACAGGTCTAGTAGTTGCATCTGATAATGTTAAATGGTTTTATAACTTAAAGTGACTTCTAAAAATATAGTTGCATCTCATTCATAGGCAGTGAGGAAAACTAGATTCAAATGTTATCTTTCACTTTAGTATAATTAGTTATATGTAAAGGAAGAACAGAGACAACATATACACAAATGTTTTTTCTCATCTCCCTTTTTATTGATAGTATATTTAGTTCACCTCATTGTTACATAATAGGAATTGAAAATCTTTAATCATAGTTTCTGTGGGTTACTGACTTCACTACATTTCAAATTCCCATTTTAAAAGTAACATAGATATCCATATTTTTAAATGTGGAAAAAACAATTAGAGTCACTATAAACAGAGTTCCGTTACTGGGTTCTGACAATGCTGTTATTTCAAACATTCTCATGCACTAGTTAGAGCTTCCCTTGTCTGCTATGAAAGATTTAAGGTGGAAATAGTCATTTAAGGAATCCCCTGCTTGTCTGTTGTTAAGATACTGCTTGTAGTGTGATATCAGTTGCACAAGCAGTATATTTTAAGCTCATTTAACATGGTTTTTGGATTATTAAAATCTACAAACCCTGACTTCTTTTAAATAAATAAAATGAATAGGTGTGAAATCAGTGACAGAGTAGCTGTTTTTCATGTAGGTAACACAAAAAAGAAGAATTTACAGTAACATTGAATAACATCCAATTGTAACAGTAATAGAAGCATTACAGACTACATTGTTACACTTGAAGTAAACACAGTCCTTTCTTACTTCTGAATTATTCCTACCTAGGCTATAAGATACACTATGCTATGGTGATTCAGTAAAGTGACATGTCTGATAGTTTTGTAAACATCTGTTACAGAGTTGCAAGTGTAAATAGGAAAATATGTGTGTGAGATGCACACATCAGCTGCAGTTGTGACATACTTCTGTGCACATAGTAAGTGAAATTAAGACAGGTTTTAGACATATTATACTGAATACTTCATTAACCTGGTAACATAAATCACATAATTTCAGAAGTCACAAAGGGACTTATTACCTTGTACTTGTAACTCCTGCTTATTTGAATATAATATGCACATTGCTTTATTAGATAACATAGTAAACCCTGTACTGTGCAGTGTTGTTATTTTCCTCGGTACTTACGTATTATCGCAACCACATTTTTGCGGTTGTGGAATTCAGAAACTTCAAGTGAAACAAGTGCATGTACGAGTCAGAATTGATCTTCCAAGTGTTTTCTACTGTGACATTACGGTGGTTAAGTATCAGGGGCACACTAAGCTGTATACATACTCAACTAGTGTCTATCAGCAGTTACACACACTGGAATCCTAAACGCTGTAGCTCTGATGCGATTACCTGGCCTCACAAGCAGCTTCGAAAGCTGCCATTATTCTTTCCATCCGAAAAGAAACAAATGCCGTTATTTACTGACATACTGACAATAACACTCAGTGATGACTCCAAAACTACACAACTGCAACTTGCAGGGAATAATGTAAAAATATGAGGCAGAAATCTGGACCTGGAGAGGTATCAGTATGGCCAAGTGCATTCAAGGTAATGCAAACACACACGTTTACAAAAAAAGGCCGGTAAACATGGAATACATGAACAGTTCCTCATTGTAAAGTCATTCACCCCTTTTTCTCTGAGTTTTCCTATTACTAAATCACATTTCTGAATTCTGACCAACACAATACAGGGACATAATTTAAAGCATGATCTTTTACCCCTTTTACAAACTGAAGAAATCGGTTCTTAGAGATTCCATTTGTCAGTAGGATAGCACCCTTTACAATTCACCTATGCAGTTGTAATGCATGCAAATCTGGAAGACAACTTTTTGATTGGTTTCTCCTGATTAAGCTAATCCAAACTTTTCCTGTTAGCACTAAAGACTTTGATCAACACCTTGCACTGTTTCATGGCCTCATTTCACTTGAAGTAGGCAACTTTTGCAACTGCGAAAATGTGGTTGCGATAATACTTAAGTACCTTTTCCTCTGCTCACACTGCCTAGACATGTTCAACTAAATTAAGTAGTAACCAAATAAATAGTGAATACAGTAGATAGCAAATTACTGATTACTCTTCTCACCCTTTAGTGCTTTCTAATCTTTGGTAAGTGGGGTTCAACTTTCAATAAAGTGGCAAAGATACTGGTAATTAGTCAAAATTCTTACACAAACATGCAAGTAGTTGTTTAACTGCACTACTAAATTGTCTGGGTATGTGTACTTATTTTCTATGATGAACAATTGATTTATTCCCAACAAAACTTTAAGCCATGGTTTTATAGCTCATAAAATTGGCATCTTAGACAGTCTTGTGAGTGCCTGTTGATGTATTGTGGGATTTGCCTTGATGACGGGGAAGTACTGGGAAACCTATAGTTAAACTGCACATAAATTAGCAAAATAAAGTAATTTAGATGTCATTCATTCTACCAAGAATTTTTTGAATTACACATTTACAGATATAGGTTCCTAAGAAACACAAATCCTAAATGATATTCTGTATGCTACACATCTGGTTAAGGCAGGGATTCATAACATATACTATATTTAATCCTTCAGACAGTTGTATAGCTGATTATTAGGCAGCTGATATTTTTACTAAATATTGACAACTGTTTAAATAATAAGGTTATCAGTTTCTTAGTGAGATGGTGGATAAAATGAGTTCACCTTGGAATTTCATCTTTATTTCTTTAAAGTAAAGGGCCCATGAGAAAATGTCTTCATGGTCTGCTTCTGCTACTGTTTCAAGTAGTAACATAAGACAGATTTGTAAATTGTAATTCTTGATGAGAAATTCAAGTACAGCATTAATTAAATAGATATGAGATAGAGATTTCTTAAGGCACTGTTCAGCTTAATATGTTTTGTATTTTTTAGAGTGTCATTACTTTTAACAATTTAATAACAAAGAAGGGAGTCTGCCTACTCTTGTATCTTGCTGCATGACACAGTCTTTGATAAACACTCTATTATAAAGGTTCTAAGGAACTGTGGCTGTTCAGAACAGCTTCAGTAATGCTCTGTCTTGACTAGCATCTTCTTCAATATTCTGTGATGATATTCTCATAATATGAACTGATATTATAACTATGCATTAGTGTTAAGACGTTTATAAATTGCTCACCCACATGGCCACTTATCAGTGCAAATTGCTTCTGTTTAATCATCAGTGAGTGATCACTATGGTCTAATGTTGTCTTTCTTCATTTTTTCTTTTAATTTGTCACAACTACATAAAATAAACTGAATCTGGTTATGCTTTCATTTGTCTCTAATTGAAAGCATGTAAGTGATACGTGGAGATTTATGACATGTATTGTTCACGCAAACATATTTACATTATCATCTCTAGTGAACATAACTCTAAGGGTTCAGTCTATGGACTACATAGTTTTTGTAGTATGATTCAAGTGTTCTGAATAGACTTGTCTGTAGTTATCTTCACTTATTGATACATTTCTAAATCTACTTCACTCAGTTATAATATATTTTTAGTATGTAGGAGAGTGTTTATCTGACATAATCATTAGTATATTGGTCATATCAGAATATTGGAGAGTATTAATATGTATATATACTACTCTCAGGCTAAAGAGAACTAATGTTAAGTAACATTTACTGTGTTATAAATGAGATTTTACTTTATGAATGTTTAAGTAGTGCATGAAAGTATGATTATATTCTGAAAAAGAAGTCTAATCTAATCTGAAATTAAATTGTATTACCTAATCAATACTCATTTCCATACATTATGTTAATTCATTATTAATAGTTATAGAGGGAAAATAATAACTAATATTGTTAAATCTCCAAGATAAGAGAAAAGGTGTACTGGAGCTCGAAAGGGGTTAGTTTTATTTCTTTCTTTTTTCATGAGGGAAGTTATGGTAGGCAACTGTTAGATTTTTTCTCATCTAGCAGATTGGAAGTGTATTTCACTTCATGTATATTAGAGGGTTTACAAAAATATTTATATACTTGTTGTTATACAAGTAATTTTGGCATTTTTATTTTTTATTTTTTTATTGGCCTGAACTAAACTCTATTTTAAGTTATTTGACCAAAATTAAAATATTGACTACAATGAGAATTGTTAACACAGTAGATACACATTTTACATTTGGTGTGGTATTCCAAAATATAATACAAAACAAATATGATGTAAAGTTAAATAATGAGAATGGACTTGACTATTTTATCCTTAAACACTAACGGTTTAAACAATCCAAGGAAAATATCTAATTTATTAAAATATATGAAATGAAATAAAGTACAAGTAGTATTTCTTCAAGAGACTCACTTCAAAACAAATGATACATTTAGCTGGAATCCTAATGAATATATGATCTTATCTCACTCTTCATATAAGAAAAAGACTAGGGGAACTTTAATTTTATGGAAAAAAATGTCACTATGCCTCAAATCATTTACAAATATGAAGATAAAGAAGGACTCCTAGCCATAGTAACAATAAAATATAACAATAGACTCTGGACATTAGTAAATATATATTGTTTTCCAGGTATTGGGGTTGGGACAATAAGAAAACACATGGATCTAATAACTAGAGTATATAAAGGAAATTTGATTTTGGGAGGTGACTTTAATTGTATATTGGATAAATCAGAGACCACAAGCAAAATAAATTTACGTGTAAGTTCTATAGGGAAGCTACTTAAGAAATGGGAATAAAGTTTAAATCTAATTGATACATTTAGTTATAAGAAGAACAATTCATTATTATTTTCACACCAAGACCACAGATTTGGGACACATACAAGAACTGATAAAAATCTTCATATCTCAAGAGCTAAATTCAAAAATAATAACATTTTCCATAATCCCTTGTCCCTTTTTAGACCATAATTTATTAATTCTCAAAATGCATACAGATTATAAGAAATTAATTTTTATGTCAAGAATTCCAGCTTCTTTTACAAAATTAAAACAATTTAAACATTGGTTAGATTCAGAAGTACAATTATTTTTAGATATAAACTACACTATTGAAATAAATGTAATTAATCGCTGGGATACCTTGAAAGCCTATTTAAATGGAAAAATGCTTTCATGGTATAAAAACAAGTTAAAAGAGTGGCATCCAAAAACAAATTACAGATCTCACTATTAATTCTTCTACTTTCACACAAAATAATCATAAAAAAGCATTGGAAGACTTAAACAAAAGATATAATGAAATCCTAACTCACAAAACTACTATAGCTGTAGAAAGGTTAAAACTTAATTCCTATGCAGTATCACCCAAACATATGCATAATTTAGCAATAAGATTAAAAAACAACATTCAAATGAAAATAATATTACAAGTATTATACACGAAGGAAGGAAAAAAAAGTTTTGGATATAAATGATATACTAGATGCATTTAAACATTATTTCTCTGACCATTATAATGATACCTCATGTGTAACTAATACATCAAACTTAGAGCTGAAATTAGTAAAGGTAAAGGCGATACCAGAAAAGTTAAATTTAGACATTCAAAAACAAATATCTCTAAAAGAAATTACACAAAAAATCAAGGAAAGTAAAAGTAATAAAACACCATGAATTGATGGAATAATTAATGAATTGTATAAGATATTTCCATCTTCAGTAATATCATTGTTTCCCAAAACTTTGAATGAAATTCTAGCACAAAACACAACTCCAATTTCATGGAGATACTCCTTAATTACACCCATTATAAAAGAAAACAAAGACCCTTTACAGTGTAAATCTTATAATAGACCAATATCTTTACTTAACAATGATTATAAAATCTTCATGTCAATATTAGTAGAATTAAAAAATCATTGACACACATAATAAATGAGGATCAAACAGGATTCATTTATAAAAGACACACACATGACACTATACAAAGAATTCTAACACTCATAGATTTTCCAAACAGAAACAACCAAGAAGCTCTAATTGTAGCTTTGGAAATAGAAAAAAGCTTTTGATTCATTGAGCTGGGGTTTTCTTTTTAAGGCTTTAGAATTGTTTGAATTTCCTACTAATTTTATTATGCTAATAAAGAATATTTATAAAAACAATTTGGCTTATGTAAAACTTGGGCCATTTACCTTGAAGGCTATTGAAATAACCAAAGGAACAAAGCAGGGATGTCTGATGTCTCCCATCCTGTTTGCTTTAGGAACTGAATTATTTGCCTCATTAGTATGCTACAACTAATATATCAGGCATAGATGTATATGGTTAACTGAATAAAAAAATTATGTTATTTGCTGATGATGTTTTACTTACATTATCTATCTCAGAGAAATCAGTACAAAAACTAGACGAAATAGTGGAAAGGTTTTATCATATTTCCGACCTTAGATTTAACAAGGAGAAATCTAATTATATACATTTGAATAAAAAGAGAGAATTTACCTTAACTACAAATTGTGTGATAGGAAAACAAGTTCCAATAATAAAATATTTAGGAATAACACTATGTGATAATTTGGAATCTACGTTAGCCACAAATTATAGCAACATAATAAAATAAAAATGTTAATAGTAAGCTGGAATAAAATGTTCTTGAGATCTGAAGACAGATTACAAATAATAAAAATGACAATACTTCCAAAAATTAATTACATTCTACAAGCTATTCCTATAGTAGCTAACAAGAAAATCTTGAAAGAAAGAAATAAAATTCTATTAAACTTTCTTTGGTATCCAAAAAGAAATATAATATCCTATACACATCATATTAGATCTTGGGAAATGGATGGAATTAAACTTCCAGATCAAGAATAATACATAAAAGCTTCCATATTAAGAACTATCATTAACTGGATATATCCTAATTATTCTTCAACATGGAAAACATTGCACATTATTATTTTTCTAAATGAAAATAAAATAATTAAAAATTGTATAGTAAGTGAACAAAATAATAGGATGTGGCACATATTGACTGTTAATATTCAATATAATATAACAAAAACAACAAACTTAAATTATATAAATAATATTTACAATTTATTCAGAAGATTTATATATACTAACATGGATATTAGGATTTGGCTAGACTTGATAATACCATTTAGCTCTACAAAGAATTTCTTCAATAAAATTCATAATGTTATTTTAACTAGATTGGAGGGGAAAAACTTCACTTGTTGGCAACATTGTATAGAGAATCAAGTAGTATTAGACATTCAACAAATTCAGAATAAATATGATATTCTATCAGCAGACTGGTTGATACTACAAAGCATATTATATGTTAAGGATTTTAATAGTAAAATTATTCATTCTCTTTATAAAACTAGTCCAAATTTGATAAGTACAATATCTGAAGTTATTTATGACAATTATGATTGGACAAATCTAATTTCAAAATTATACAAAATATTGATAACATATAAAACTAACCATAATGCAAGATATTGAAATTTCATAGCAAAAGGATGTCACACTAATCTATCAATTGAGAGTAAAACAAATCTTTTATGTTCTCTTAACTTAACATTTAATTTACAAGTATGGAAAATATTTACATGGAAATATATTCACGGGGCATGTATTACACCTGATAAACTAGCCAAATTCAATTCATTTGATAAATCCATTTGTTAGAGATGTTCTTTAAACTGTAAAGCTGATTGGTCACATATATTTTTTGATTGTATTAATATAAAAACATTCTGGGAAGAAATTACTATTTTTCTTTAAGCTATATTCACAGATATATTTATTTTAACCAACTCTTTAGTCCTCTTAAATGTTAATGATACTATTGGAATGAATGAAAAAGATCTATACCTACTTTGGTCTATATTAGCTGTGGCAAGGAAATGTATAACTAGAAAGTGGAAGTCTTCAAAAGAACCTACTCTGGAAGAATTCTTGAGATTGATGGCAGAAACAGCAACATTAGAAATCAAGGTGAAGGAATCGAGAATTTCACCTAAAACATGGACAAACAATCCTTGGGAAAAAAGTTTAACTGTTATTGTAACATTAAAAATGAACCCTAAATAATTAATGTGTAACTTTATACTTCATTAATTGAATATTATACAATTTTGTTACTAATTTCATATATTTTATTAATTTTTTCCCTCCTTTGTTTGGGTCAGTTGTACACAGTTTATATAAAGGTTTATAATACTTGTTTATTGAGGATTGTATTGTTAAACATTATATTATTTGGAAAATAAAAAATTATTTGGAAAAAAAAGAATGATTGGATCAGCTTATTTTGCCCCGTACTACTTTGTACCTATGGCAGTATCTCTCTTTGCCCCGCCCTAGCGACTCTACTATATATATCTACATATGTATATCTAAATCGAATATATAAATATATCTATATATATCTATATATATATATATATATATATATATATATATATATATATATATATATATATATATATATATATATATATATATATATAACATTTGTTAACTGGGAAAGTCTGACTTGGAATGAAGCCAATTTTCAGCAGAGGCCCGAGGAGAAAAGCTCCATATGCATGTCTTTGTAAGTATATATCTCTATATGTGTCTATATATGTCTATATATATATATATATATATATATATATATATTTTTTTTTTTTTTTTTTTTTTAGGCGTAGTATAGGTGATAGGTGTAGTAAACTCTATCAGTTAAGGTTTTAACCAACAGAGTTTATTGGTGTCACTTTTGGTTGACAGTAGTGTTTGTCATTTGTTTGAGTGTGGAAGATAGGAACATTGATACCTTCTGTTGAGTGAATGTGTTGATTACATGAAGGTAAATGGGGTTTGTTTTAATGATGAAGCTTTTAGAATTACTATAATCTTTGGCATTAGTTGAGCGTGTGCAAATATTTGCAGTTTTGGGTTAGAGTTAGGGCTAGTGAAGGGGACAGGTATAGTGTTTTTTGTGCGCTTGAGTTTGTTATGAGATATGTGTGTGTGAGTGTTTCAAGTTTATCACTAGAGTGCTATTTGTCTATGTGAAATGTGTCTGTGGGTGTTTTGTGAAGTGGTACTTTTAAGGAAAAAGTTTTTGGTAATGTAGTGTGTAGGGTTGGGATTAGGGGTAGTTACAAGATTAGAGTTATTACACATGAGCAAGATGGTACAGGGTTATATCAGAAGGGTCTATTTTTATCTTTAGTGTTTACAAAAAGAGAACATTTTTATCTTTTTTGTGATTAGTATAGCTTTGTGGTTATTTCTTTTTTTGATATAAATGAGTTTTGATGTGCATAGATTGAGAAATTGGTGTTATAAACATTGACATTTCTATATGTAGATGAATGAGTATATGTTTATATATATATATATATATATATATATATATATATATATATATATATATATATATTTGAGTTTAGATGACTTCATCAAGTTTTCAGAAACTTGAACTTCATATGGTCGAGACCATATCATTGAGTTATTGAAACCTTGAAAGATAAAAACAAACAAACAAACAAACAAACAAAAAAACAACCATACAAAAATAAATCTGTGTTTTTTCATAGCAGCAAGCTCCCTGGACACCCATGTGAGATCACACTACATTGGGAAAAAGGGTAAATTCCCCTTTGTAGCAATTCTTTGTATATCATGGTACAGTAGAGATCAGGGGAATTTACCCTTTTACCCACTATAGTGCTATTTCGGTGTTGGTGCATCCCCCCACATGGGGGGTGGTGCATAAACTGTCACCAACTTTCAATTCAATGCCATTCTCTTGCTTTCTTCAGGTATCTTGTCAGACTGCCACAGGTATTCTCTCACACAATCCATCCATATCTTTGTTGGCTGCCCTTCTTCATCTGTCCAGCAATGTGCATCTTAATACCCATCTCAGGCATTTCATCTCCATCACCCCTACCTTCATCAACTATTCTGCATTTACTGCCAATGTTTCTGTACCATATAGTAGTATTGGTCACACCACTGTTTTCACACCTTAGCATCTTTGACATTCCTCTGTCATACACTACCCCACACTCTGTGACATTTGACTGCAGCCCTACTGATTCTAGGTTTTTTTTTTCACTAAATATTTTTTTTTATTATTTCAAATAAGATGTCTTAAACATTACATGAAATAAAGATAAATAACATATTTACAATTCTAAAACATTACTAACTTCAAACCATTATATAACTATTTACATTGGTGTCTATGCAAATAACATTGAAATTCTATATTATATAGAGTTAGAAACATAAGATGATATATCTTCTTCGATATTTTCAAGTATTTCCAGTACTTTCATCCAAGAGTAATAGTAAGAAGTAGATCTTTTAGTTCTGTTCTTCACTGTTAATATTTCCATGTGAGCAACTGTTGTTGTTAAAGTCTCAAATTCCTTGAACGTAGGCGAAGCCTCATTTTTCCAGTGTATAGTTATGATTTTACGTGAAATTGCCAATAGTGACCATAGGATTTTAGTGTCTTTTTTGGTACACAGTTTGGAATAGGAGAGTTGAATAAAATTAAAGACTTTGTTAATTGAAAATTATCATTATAAACAGTCTGAAAAAAAATAATTAATGGATTTCCAGTACATATTGAGACATATACATTCATAAAAAACATGCTGCCAATCTGCTTTTATCTTGATATGGCATCTCCAACATTGATCTTCAATAGAATACATTTTGGCTAACCTATGTGGTGTATAGAAACTTCTGTGTAGATATCTCCAAGTGAATAATTGCCAGTATTTTGATAATGTAGAAAATTTGGAAGATTTTAGAATATTACTTTTTTCTTCTTCAACTGGAGGATGGTTGTTTATTAAAGTATAATAATCCCAGTATGATTTTTCATGATAGTTTTTGTTTTTAACAATTTTATAGATATTAGACAAATAACCTGTACCCTGATAAGGCTGTTTTGTGATAAGAATAACGTATTCAATGAGTTTTGGAGCTTCATGTCTAACTGAAGGTTGCCTTTGTTCTATTTTATTTATAAGAAAATGCCTTAGATTTTGTAAAACAGCCAATTGTCTTTATTTATATTATAATTATAAATTATCTGTTCCTTTGTTAGAATTTTCCCTTTCTCTATAAGTTGATGCCAAAAGAGTAATGTTTCTTCTTTAAGTATATTTATTTTAGATATTTGGAATGTATCTAGAATATTTGGTGTAAAAGCTATAGGGAAAATAAGAAAAATCCAAGAATTAATATTTGGTATTTTGTTTATATATGTTCTGAACACTGAAAGTGTAGAACTTACATAGTTTGATGGCAATTTATTAATATTATTCCTTTTCCTAAAAATAATCTTTTAACATCCATATAAGAGGTGATGGTATTACTGTTAAGTTGTCTTGTATGTGATTATAATTGATTTCTATGTAAATCTGCTCATGGGCTTGTTTCCATATAGGTGTGTATTAATTATTTAACCATAGTGTTATGTTTTTAATAACAGATGAGATAATATATAAATCAATATCCGGTAAATTAATTCCACCATCTTCCCAATCTGGCAAATGTTTATTTAAGGCTATACGGGGTTTATTTGGAAACCATAGAAAATTTAAAATTAGTTTATTGTATCTTTGAATAATATATTTGGGAGGTGGCAATGAAAAATTTTGTATTAAGTATAATATTTTGGGAAATATGATTATTTTAATAAGATATAATCTGTCTGCTGTTGAAAAGATATATTTATTCCAGTAACCAATTGTTTGTTCTATTTTGTCTAGTATTTTATTATAGTTAAATATTAGAGAATCTGTTAATTCATTGAGTAGATTTATTCCCAGATATAATAATTTACTTTCTGTTACTATATATTTGGAAAATCTTTTGTTTATATTATTTTTTTTACAATTACAGGGCATAATTTTAGTTTTGTTTTCATTAAATTTTAAGCCTGAAATATTTTGAAATTTATTCATGGAGTTAAATACAGCATTCAAAGACTCATTTGCATCTGAGAGAGTTAATAGTATGTCATCAGCAAAGAGTTGGATTTTAAGGTTTAACATTTTATTAATACAAATGCCCTTTATGTTATTGTTTGATCTGATTTGATTTGCAAAGGGTTCTATGAGTAATGCAAATAACAATGGTGATAAAGGGCAACCTTGTTTAGTTCCCATTTTTATTGTTATAGGGCCTGATCTATATGATCCCAGTTTAACATATGCAGTAGATTTTTCATATAGTATTTGGATAAGATTATTAAAATTAGAAGGAAAGTTATATTCTTTTAAAACTAGTGAAAGAAAGTTCCAGTTAACCGAATCAAAAGCTTTATTAATATCTAATGAGATTACATTTAAATTTAGGACTTTATGTTTGCTATAATCTATTAATGTTAGTATTCTTTTAATATTATCTGAAGTATTTCTTCCTTTAATAAAACCTGTTTGATCTTTGTGAATTAAGAAAGGAAGAAAGTGTTTGATCCTATCTGCGTATATAGCCATAAACATCTTGTAGTCTATATTGAGTAATGATATTGGCCTATATGAGGAACACTGTTTCTTATCTTTATCTGGTTTGATAATTGGGGATATCAATGAATATTTCCAAGAGGGTGGTATATTCAAATCTTTATTGGCTATATCATATACTTTTAATAATAAAGATATGGCTTGATTGGGTATTAATTTATACATTTCTGGTAGCATATTGTCTGGGCCAGGTGCTTTATTTGTCTTGAGCTTTTTAATTTGTGATTTTATTTCTGTCATATTGATTGGTTTGTTTATAATGTCTATTTGTTCTTGTGTTAATTTAATATGAATATTGTTTTCTAAGTATTTTTTATATCCTTAGTAGGTGTATCTTGAGTATTTATGGAATTATCAATGTTAAATTGGAGTCTGAATGCTTCTAAAATATCATTTAGTTCCGTAACTCTTTTGTTAGTATTGGGAATAAATATTTCTTTTATTTGCTTAGATTTAATTATTTTTTGTTCTATTAGTTAAGTATCTCAGGTGTGCTGAATTAGTAGAGTATGAGTTTATTTTTATCTTTTCTAAGTTAATCATAATCTTATGGTGTAGCAATTCTGTATACTTCTTATTGATTTGTGTAAGTTCTTGAACTTGAGTAGCATTACCCTTTTGTATTTCCAGTTTCAATTTATCTGCTTTGTTTTGTAAGTCTAGCATATCTATATTCCATAACTTCCTTTTATTTATGTACCAGGATAATATCTTCACATATGTAACTGCTTTTAATGAATCCCAGACATATATTTCTGAAATATCTTCTGTGTAATTTATTTCTAGAAAGTTTTTGATTGTTTCTTCATAAAATTCTTTGAAATCTCTCAATTTTGTGATATAGGAAGGTATCCTAGTAATGGGATTTGAATAAAATGGTGTAAGCTCTATCTCAAAGACTATGGCATTATGATCAGATAAAGGACAATTTATGATTTTGACTTTGTCAATTTTGTTATTAGGTCATTGGCAACATATATTCTATCAATTCTAGAGTTAGTTTTATATCTATGAGAATAAAATGTGAAGATTAGTGAGTCTGGTTCTGCAAATTCATTTATATCTTTTAAATACAATGTATCTATAAATTTTGATAGTGCTTTAGAGATGGGTTGTTTTCTTCTTTTGGATTTAGAATCTGTATCTTTTTCATTCATTATACAGTTGAAGTCTCCTGCCAATATCAGGCTACCCTTAGTTAAATGAATTATCTCTTCAAAATGCTGTTTAACTGTTTTAATCCTAGTCCTGGGATCCAATATAGATTTACTAACGTATAGATTCTCTTATTTAACTCTATTGAAACTAGACAAAACATACCTGATGTATCTTGATGAGTAGTAATTATTTTAGGTGTTATAGTTGAGTTGCTAAGTAGTATAGCTACTCCTCTTTTTTGTTTTGTATTGAGAGTTTATTAGTACTGTGTAATTATTAATATTTAAGTTGTTTATATCTCTATCTAATAAGTGTGTCTCTTGTAAAAGACTATTTGTGGTTTATGTAAGTTTATGTACTTGAATAGGCTTCTCCTTTTATTACTATTATTTAGACCATTAACATTTATGGATAAACATTTCATTTCCTAGTTTTGAGTTTGTTTTATGTGTAAGTTTATGTAAATATTGTTTATTCTTAGTTCCATCTTGGATACAGAATTCAAAAAGTTTTTCTTGTATGATTTTTGCATGTTTCTGAGTGACACCAAAGTGATAGAATAAAAAAAAACAAAGAACTTCCAAACTTGTAATTCTTAACCTTAAAACCATTCCCTATTGCTATGAGGTAATATACCTCTTCGTTTGGTTAGTGAATCTAACCAAACAAACTTTCTACCCTCACAAATAATATTTGGATCAGTTTCTCTTATCCTCTTAGTTTTAAATAAAGATAATTGAATAATATATTAAGATAATCTAATCAGCTAAAATATATACATATATTCTTTACTCATCTTATTGTAATTCAATAATACTTACTTCTAAGCAGGTTTCAAAAGGTACAAATATTTAGATTAAGGTAGTATCATTTCAAAATAATTTAGGGTATTAATAAACATCATGTTAAAATCTATAACTGTATATTTCATACATCTGTTGAAAACTATTTACTGACATTACTGTATAATACAGTACCATTGTTGTGCAATTGTTTTAGACTACTCAAGTCCGAAACCAGTGTTTAAATTAATATTTGCAAAGTCATATTGGAATAAAAACATGAATAGTTCCGAAACCACATCATATTTCATGTTTAACATAAACTGAAATGCGATACAATGTATAAGTATATTAATATTTCTTTAGTAGACATTAAATATGTTCCTCTGATTGCATTTTTCAGCTTTTCAATGACAATTCCCATGGCTGGAGACAACAATATCACAATTTAGACAGCTCCCTTATCCAAGAGACCACTCATAATGTTGTTACCTGATTGAGTGTCTTGTTGCCAACACTTCCATCAACCCTCAGAGGGACCCTGCACAATGAAAACTGACACAGTACAGAGGTAAAACTGCAGCACTTGACCACACCCTCAAAGCAAACATCTATGTATATCACACATCAACTCCCACAGCTTAGACTGACACCCAACCAGTGAGTCTATCTGCAGACAACAAGTGCTGGAGATACAATCCTGACCTACTCAACACCAATAATTCAATCCTATGACTGAACAAAAGTATACTGGAGAACACATCAAAACAATGGAAGCTGCCAAGATTCAAACCACCATGTACGAAAATATTACAGGCCAAAATTCCCAACCCATTTTGCAGCAAAGAGACAAAACGTATTCAAACCATGGGGTAACACCTTTACCACGTCAAAAAGGTGTCCAAGAAGCTTGTTTTTCCTCCAACATCGGAGGAAAGCCACGATGATCCATGCACTGCAAGAGTACCATTTTATCCTGGCAATTGCTTCACGACTGTATATAGAAACATTTAATCCAAATCATTAACTGGCACCACAACAATATTTCTCAGAAAAGCTGTTTTACAGCCAATGACCAGACAGAACGCATCATTGAGAGGATACATTTATCAAATGTCAAGTGCCCCAGCCATAATACAAGTGTCTCCTCAAATCAATCCCCAACGAATCTACTGCCCACCAAACTTGCAGACCAATACTGGCATCCTTTCATGCAGTCACATTGAAACACAAAAATACAGGTCCGCTGATCAGGAACAACCAGGCTCTCAACTGCCAGACAACACACCCGTCGGCAGAAAGGTCCAAGAATCATAGTTGCATTGTCAAGCATCCTTGTCCACACTAACAGTAACATGATATACCCGCATACACTAGTATTGTGTCATTCTTGATAATGTAAAAGCCAGACAATATTATAAGAAGGGTGAAGCCACAGCCAGGCAACATAACAAGAAGAGCACAGCCGCAGTCACCATTCAGATGAGCAAACGGAACAGCATGAGCCATCTAAGGATGGATAGCCCGTTGAGTACCTGCCACAATGCATGCCCATAATGCATGGCAACCCAGTAACAAATTAGGGTGTGGGCTAAGCCTCTCCCCCTTCCACTCAAATCAGATCCAACACAATATGTGTGTAGAACACAGATGCTTCGACAAAGCTCAAAGCCACATGGGATATAAACATTGTATAATTGACACACCGGGTCAAATCCACTGTTGTTATGTTACTCATTATAGTTGCCTATACAATCATTGCTTCCACTTTCTCCATCTAGTATACCATAATGCCATCTAAATGTTTGATTTGCCAAATGCACATCCAACCTTCTTGTTGCATCCCACCTGCCCACCCGAGGGCATACCTTGGCAGCAGGACATCAGTAGTATTCTGCAGGAGCACCAGCGTGGGAAATGGCAACCCTCCCCAAAACAAACCTGTCAGTTGCTTGACATTTACTAGTTTCTTTAGAGAATTTGTAAAACAGCAGTGATTTTATTTGCTGATGATTAATTTCTGCTTTTAAACTCTGCTGTATAAAACATAGTAAGGGATAGCTAAAATGTCTGGAAATCTAAACTGATAGAAAGACAAGCAGATATATGTCCTTATCTATCAAGGTGCTAGAAGACATCAGTAGCCATAAACTGAAAGTGCTTCAAAAATAAATATCTGTGTATATTTATATGAACCTTTTATATTATTTATGTTTCCTTAGAAGGAATTTAGGTTTCTGTATCTTTAAATGTGAACCTAGCTTATTTTCTGACTAGACGTCAATTAGAAAGAGTCAGGGGATGGTGTACACAAGTAAATGCTACAAGCAATAAGTAACTCAAGTTTCTAGTGATGTTTGTGGCTGTTAAATTGTCTCGAGAACCAAGTGGGGAAAAGGTATGTGTTTTTTCTTTTTTTCTTTTCCCTCCTCTTATTTGGTGACAAACTCATGTAGTGTGCACGCAAGCACTCTAGTTTACGGAGTAGTGTTCACAACTGTCAAACTTTGCATTTTAAACATGCTATGCCTTATTTCTCTACAAAAGAAAAGACAACAGGATATCTAAGCTAGTCACAAGCATCTTTCAACTCCGGATGTCTGGAGCCACAACACACATGACTTATAGCCTCAAAATATCACTTAAAACATATTTTTTCACTGGACTATATCAGTATGTGCATATGGGTCAAAGGCAGAACATCTTTTAAGATTATTTAAAGTAGTCTTATGATACATCCTAACTGAAATACTTCATTTCAAAAGCAACACATTTCTGCCCAGCATTAGCGTTTATCCAAACAGGGACACTTTTAACTTATAAAAAGTAATACTATCAGGGATGTAACTAATAATACGTTATATAGCAGCCATTACTATACCTATTAAGCAATATAACCATATACTGATTAAAGTATTATAAGTTAATGAAGATTTAATAAAAAGAAGAGAAAAATAAAAACAACAAAACACAAAGAGAGAAAATAAATAAATAAATAAACTATATTATTATGCATTGATTACTCTGATTAAGAATATGAAAATAATAGATGGATAATAATGAAAAATAGAGTAATGTTTAAATTATGCTTAGTATATTGATGTGATTTGAGATAAATGTTTTTACATTTATGCTAATTTTGACATTTAAAATATAATTGAAAACAGTACCTGTTTTGGTGTAACTTGAAGACAGTAAGAACTTTTCTTTTGTTGTTAGTATTATTATTTAGATTTTTACATAATATAACATATGTAAGATTATTTGTCCTTTAGTTTTTTTTTCTTTTGCTCAACAGTTTTCCAATTATTTACTTCAGCATTTCTCTTGATTGTACTTATTGTCCAGTCCATAGATTCTTCATGTGTTAGGATGTTGTTGTTGGTAAGGTATTTTATTGCTGAATCTACTGTTTCAAAGATTTTTATTCCATTTGGTAGAAAAACTTTCAGTCTTGCTGGAAATAAAAGATGGACTTTCAGTTGCTTTTTCTTCAAGGTTTTTTATTGGTAGAAATTCTTTTCTTTTTGAAACCACCTTTGTAGAATAATCATTGTCAAATCTTATTAATGAATCATTGTATTTGATGGGAGAATTTGCCCAAGCATTTCTTAATATAAGATCTTTATCTTGTGTAGAAAAAGTCTCACAATTATAGATCTCGGCTTGTTCTTACCGGAGAAGAAGCATTTCCAGAAGCTGCTAGTGATCTATGCCGTTCTATACCATATGAAAGAGCTTCAGGTATTTTTGTTACATCTGGTATCCAGGTGGTAAGAAAGTTTATCATATTGTCCCCTTCAGATTTTTCTGGTAGACCATATATTCTAATATTATTTCTTCTTGTTCGGTTTTCCATATCATCAAGCTTTTCTAGTAAATATGTATTCTGTTGAAGTAAGAATTCAGTTTGTTGTTCTTCTATTTGGACTCTAGTGTCAATGTCACTTAATGACTTTCAATAAGTGATATCTGTCCTTTCTGCTGTGTAAACATTTCTTGAAGCTGTTCCAGTTGTTGTGAGCACTTTTCTTTAAAAGTATCTATTTTATTGTCCATCTTGTCGATTTTTATTGTAAGTTCCTGTATATTTGTAATCAGAGACTGCAGGTCTTTTTTGAGAGAAGAGTCTTGTGTTGTATTCCTTAGATGACTCATGCTGTAAAGCTGATATTGGTGCTGATTTTCCAGTAATTAATTTGACAGGAATTATTCAAGTTCTGACAATAAAATTTTTCTTATAGATGCTCAGAGTTATTAGAAATAAGTTAGTAATAAAAATTTCTTCAAATTAAATATTATTTTGTAAAATTCCTGTCAGGAATTGTATTGAGGTAAGAGAGCTGAAATGAAGTGCAGCTATCAGTTCAGCATCCTAGCCACGCCACTGATTCTAGTTTTGACCTCCTCATTCAGACCTCCCTTCTCCTCAACCACCCCTGCTAGATGCTTAAATGTGTTAACCTGTTCCACTATTTTCCTTCTATCTCAATTTTCAGCTTCTTCTGATTTCCCCCATTTGGTGCCACGAAAACTGTCTTGTCTATACTCATTTTCATCTGATGGGCCTTCAGTTTTGAATTCCATTCCATTAACATTTGCTGAAGTTCTTGTTTGGAGTCTGCTTATCATGCCACATAATCTGCATACAGCAGCTTTGTTGAGCTGCCTCCTCATACCCATTTACTAATGTAGTCGACCACCAACCAGTAAGAACAGCAGTGGGCCCAGAGGAGAACCATGATGCTCATCCACTGTCACTGGGTACCCTTCGTTGAGTGCAATCAATGTTCAGACTTGTGCCATTGGGTCCTTGTACACAGGCTGTACTAATTCTACCAATGTTTCCAAGATTTCAAACCCACAGGACTGCCCAAATGAGCTTTCTGATAACCTTGTCATATGCCTTCTCCAAGTCTAAGAATATTCATTTGGACTCTTTCCTCATCTCTGGCATCTTCTCAGCTATCTATCTTATTGCAAACCTCAGGTTAGCTGAATCCTGATCTGAATCAAAACTGCTCATCTTTCATCTTACTTTCTACTACTCGCCATATTCATTTGTCATTCACCCTCAAGCATCAATGCAGCTATGTCTATTTCTATATATTTATATATATATATATATATATATATATATATATATATATATATATATGTACATACATACATATATATGGGTCTACTTCATATAACTGAAGTCCTACTTACCCGAATTTAAAAAAAAGTAAGACAACACTGAAGTTGCATTTGAATGAACACTCACATTACTGATAGTGTAACCAGGGATAGGAGGCAGTCGGCCAACATGTGGGAGTTTGCCTTTTTCCCCACTATAATGCAATCTCAGAGTTGGTATATTTATTTTGGGGTGGGTGGGAGGAGAAGCTCCCCACTTGGATGGGTTTGACATGCCTCGCTATGTTTTTTTTTTTTTCATAGAATCATAGGATTATCGGAAGTTAGCATAGCCAAGAATTTAACCCATGTTTCAACAAGTCAGCAGCACCCTATGCCACTGTTAAGCAGGGATACAAGTGGAATCTCAGGGGTGTATTTTCTGTTCCCCATCCAGTTATCCAGGTTGCTCTTAAAAAGGTTTAGTGAGGTACTCTGCTTTACATGGAAAAGGGAGTCTATTACACAAAAGGGGGAGTCTCTAGGACACAAAGCTGTCCCACCAACAAGTCCTATTGATGTTATAGACCAGGTTGAGGTCCCGCATGGCCGACTGACACCTTTTCCTGGTTACACTATCAGTAATGTGAGTGTTCATTCAAACTGAACTTTGGTGTTGTCACCTTGTCACCTCAGTTATTTAAAATTCAGGTAAGTGGGATTTCAATTATATGAGGTAGACTCATATATATATATATATATATATATATATATATATATATATAAAATATAGATAGATATATACATACATATAGATATATAGATAGATGTATATATATATATATATATATATATATATATATATATATATATATATATATATATATATATATACATATAGCGAGAGAGAGAGAGAGAAAGAGCTATCTATATCCCTATCAGTAGATATAGATCTACACACACACACACACACACACACACACACACACACACACACACACACACACACACACACACACACACACACACACACACAAACACACACACACACACACACTTCTTGTCAGAAATAACTTACTGAACATATTTTTTCCTGGAGATGGTAACCTGGGAGCTGTAGTCTGGTTAAGTGACATGATCAGAATCATGAAGTACATATGTTACACAGAGGGACTAAAACGAGGTTCTATCAGATGAAACTGCTTAGTGGCCCTTAGCCTTAACAGTCTTTGTTATGCTGACAGAATAATCCATTATATTCAGCTGTAGTTAGGAGGAAGGTGTTGTACAATATAATCCATTATCTGTCTTCTTCTTCTTCTTCGTCTTTTGGCTTTTCCCGTTAGAGGTCCACACAGTGGATCATTGGTTTGCACAATGATTGGCAGTGGAGGCTTTATAGTGTCGAGTTGCCAGCCCTACCTTCACAGAAGGCACACACATGCACATACTCACTCTTATGGCCAATTTGAGAAAGTCTGATCCACCTACTGCATGTTTATCTGTGATACAGAGTTATCTGTCATGAAGTACTGCCTCCAGTCTCTAATCATGTTGTTAAGTAAACCATAGCACATCAGCAGTCCTGCTTCCCTACTGTTTATATCTGATGTTATGTGTCCTTACTTCACTAGCATTTAGTTCAGCAGTCAGCACAAGTGTACATTACTTGTATGCTTTGGCTGCAGATCCTGTTCATATGCTGGAGTGAGGTGCCTAACAGAACACAGTCAAATGGGATATTCTGCTATTTCATCACTCATTCACCTGCCAAACTACAGCCTTCATTTTGCATATGCATTTACTTTATCTTCCAGAAGAACATTTCAGAGGTTTCCTCAGAGAATGACAACAAAGGTTTCTTAATTATTATTACTTACAATTGGATTAATTTTTAATCTTTACTAAACCCTGTTGACTTAACTAGCATAAAATCCTTTGTAATGGTAAACTTTTGGTATGATAGTTTAAAGGAGGGTTAAGGCTGTGAGCACCTGATAATCCTCATATAGTCCTAAGTTCAATTCCTTTAACCTCTACTTCTATAGATGAAAAGTTGTGAAAGTCACAGGCCAAGGCTGGTATGCTCAGGCCACATTGACACAGAGTGCTTGTACCTTGTGAGCTTTACCTGTATAACAAATGAATAAGAAAAGCCCCCTTAGTAATTAAGCGTGACTTGATCAGAGCAAACCTAACCATCTCAGTCTATATTTTCAGTATCTCTTTAAATTGTACCATAATGTGGTCACTCTGATTAGCCCAACTTCTGAAATACTTAGTGTCAAAAATTAAACAATTTGCCATAGTCATTTACATAATCCCCATTGACATATGACATTCACATTGCATTGTGTTCCCTAATTTATGGGCTTTCTTCTCAGCTTATAGTAAAAATAAAGTAATAAACAACAATGCAAGTGTTATAGCAGTGTGTCACTTAGTGGATGCATGAGACACTGGGAAGGTTTGAAGCTAAAAGTGGACACTTGTTTTTTATGAGTAATATTTTAAGTCTGTAGCAATGTACTTTTCTTTCCACATCGCCATGCAGACAATGTTGTGGTAGGTTCAGCTACATATTTGGATGCAGTGATAAGTGATATGAGAACCATTTTAGAATGCATCTAAGTTGCAAATATCCTATTCTAATCTGGGTGCCAAATTTGCTTCTTCATCTGAATGAAGTAAATCAGTCCTTTGTGAGTCTTAAGAGTGTGACATTTAAATCTGCTCAGACATGTTGCTATTCCAGGAATTTAGTCATTTTACAAGTAACAATCTTGGTTGTGACATAACTGGAAATTCAATGAGAAGAAAACTGTGAGCTCTACACAATAAAAAGAAAATGCCGATTCCTAGTGGTGATGGGGTATCTACTTCTATTTTTAGTATTGAGTCAAACTACTATAAATATTATCTGATTAAAGTGCTTTTCTTTTGGTATGTTATTTTGCTGACTATTCAAAATATACATATATTTCCCATTTCTAGCCTTTATCTCAGCAGGGTATTTTCTTTGGAAAAGACCTTTAATTTCCTTTCTGAAAATTTCTCTGTTCTGCTTTTTCAGGCTTTAAATCCCTCCATTTAGTCCTATGTCTAGGTCATATAATAAAATTTTACATTAGTCATGGAAGTATAGGCCTCTGACATAACATCTATTTTTTGTAGACCTTTGCTGAATTTTGTAGCATTTTTATTATTGTTAGGTTCAGGGGTTACAGAAGTAAATCTTGCATTTCAGTCGTAATAAACGCCAGCTGGAAATATCTTTTTATTTTTATTTCTTAAGAAGTCAGCAGCATTTATAAATTATGTTAAGGGTTTTATATCATTAAAGCATTGAAGTGTTAACTATTTCAAAGACATTCGATAGAGAATGCTGCTAGAGTACCTGACATACATCTATACTACTGGATGCATTATACAAGTTTATTATAACTGAGAATAGTCACTATAGCTTTACTGTTTAAAGATATGCAAATCAATTTTCATTTTCTTTGAGCCATTGCAGTGTCCCCATTCCCAACATGTATTTGTTGCAACAGTTTTCCTTTATGCTAGTATTCAAGAGCATAAGGGTATATAAGTAGGTGCAAAATTCTCTTTCTAGTACTTAAGTATTACTGCAGCCTGCAAACTGAAATGGCCCTTTCGAAACAAAAGTAACTGAGTAACTATCAGTAATAACACAGTAAAGGAAGTAATAAATCATTCTCCAAACTCTGGGAACTGTGGCATGCGAGCCTTGTACTAAGTAAATCAGTACTGTTAACTTCTGAAAAAGCATCGACATCTAAGCCGTGGACAAATGCTAGATACTACCTTCCTTTGGTCCAGAAGGCAAGGAGGTTAAGGTGTACAACAGCATAGAATATATGCTGCAGAAACACAAGCATTTCTGCATTGCCTGAAGCAATATGTAGCAATGCCATTCCCACCTGCAGCACTCTCTTTTTTTTGCATGAAATGGCTTATGGAAGCCATTTACTGAATAAATGAGCTCTGTGCTCTTCTGTAATTACCACCCATGAAATTGTAGTATTTCACTTTGCTTATGAAGCTCATCTCTCTTAACATTTTCAGCATCTACAAGGTTTTGCCATAAAGCATACAGTGATTAATCTTTGCTTAACAGTTTACCATTTTACTCTTCAGCATATTGTATTATGTTAGGAATGATTAAGTTACTAAAGTTTATCTGTAGAGTTTTGTGGCATCTTCTGGTAAGCTGCAATTTAAAGGTTAAGGCTATTTTCATTTACTTAATGCTTCACTATATGGTGAGGCTTAATGTAGCTTCTTCAATTATAGTCTTGGACTTACAAACGATAATATTATGGTAGTGCAAAAAGCACTCATTTCAATCCAAGGTATTTTGCAGTCTAAGTGCTAAAATTTCTAAGAGGTCAAGGCTAGTTTTTATTCTGTTAATCTTTAACATTTTATGCTATTTAACAGCAATATGCTGCATAAGGTTGCTGGCCTGCTCTTTAATATGACCTGTCCAGAATAGGGTGCTGCGTGGGTAAAACAGAGCACCCTTTATTAAACTAAAGCAGTTGTTTCGAGAGTGTATACATTCAGTTTTAAATTTAATGAGCACTTCTTGATCTATATTGTGAAGTCAGAATGTATCTTTGAGTCCATGTTGCATAGAAAATAAAAGAAATTCAAGTACCGCCTGAACAGGGTCTATATCATATGAGCGAATCACACAAATTGCGAACACTCATAATATTGAACATACCGGACCTCGAAGTGCTTTTTCTGAGATCACAGTACAGTGAAGAATGGGATATTTGCCCTGTCCTCACTGTAGTGAGATCTCGGAGTTGGAATATATATTTAGCGGGGGGTGTGGGGGACGCAGCCCCCCACAATAGGAAGTTCAAGGAACTTTTTGATATTATGAGTGTTCACAATTTGTGCGATTCGCTCATATGATATAGACCTGTCTGAACACATTTTGAAGAAAAAAAATGAAGAAACAAAGGCATTTTTGTGAATAGTTTGAAGATTTACAATCAAACCATCTAATGTGTATTGGAGATGCCATGTGTATCGGGATGTGTGCATGTCTATCTGTGTGCTTATATAAACTGTGGCAGAAAATCAAGCCAGTAATATAAAAAATCCTTTCTTTAATAATGTTGTCATTTTAACTATAGAAGAGTTATGACAAAATCTGGTGCAAGCCAAAGGGAAGAAGTTTGTCCTGATGTTTGATATATTTCAGCACAGAGTGGTTGTCTCATCCTAGGATCTTTCAGGCTTGAGGATGTATAAATAATAATAATGGAAATAGTATTATGATATGCATTAAATGATGCCTTGTAAATAATGTAGATATTGTTCTACAGAAAATATTATGTTATTCTTTAAGAGAATCCCAGCATGTCTCTGTATTACATACAGAGGTTCCTTTAAACAGTGGTGCTAACAAATAATAACCTGGCTCATTTAATTTTTTTAAGAGAGCTATGACCTTGGAGATCAGAGAGACTGGACTGTCATTGTAGACAAAGTTTTATGACAAGGCCAAGTAGTTCTGTGAAGTGCCCTGTGAAAGAGAAGGGAAGAGAGAACCTACAGAAGCTTGAGAACATCTGAAGATATTCTACTGGAAATCCAGCCAGGAGGAGGTTACCTGAATTCATTTTTGGACTAAAGATAAACTGGTATGAGAGATGGTAGAGTTTGTGTTATTTTTGTTTCATGTCCAGACTAAGAATTTGAACCACTGAACTGTTATTTTGCATTCTGTTTTAGTTTACAAAATAAATAAACATTGATAAAAAAAAAACATCATATTGACAAAGTGTCTTTGCTACCCTTTTTTAATACCATATTGGTGGGTGTAGCAGACAAAATAGTTATACAATTTCTTATGCCAACAAGGACCCTGCTGCCTGAAATTTAAGCAAATAATTTTCTCCAAATGAAGAGACAGCAATATCGTGTTGAGGAGTAAGAGTTTTATTTTGTGTGCTGATAACAGTAGAGCAAGTGCTGTAAATTATTGCTGCTGCAGATGAGGGAATGGTGGTGTGTGCAAAGTCCATATCCATACCAAACACAGATCCATATCTCAAACAACTAACCAGGGAAGAAGACCTCAAGGTGTACCTCATGACCTTTTTACAGGATGCCCACTGGGGTGGTGTTTGCAAAGTCCATATCCATACCAAAACACAGATCCATATCTCAAACAACTAACCAGGGAAGAAGACCTCAAGGTGTACCTCATGACCTTTTTACAGGATGCTCACTGGGAAGGATGGGACCAGACTGCATTGGCTAGAATCCTCTCAGCCTGGCTAAGAGGTGAATTGTTAAAGACCTTCATCAGCATAGAAATAATACAATATAAGAACTACAATAAAGTTAAAAATACTGTTTTCCTCAAACTGAGGTTACCACTAAAACTAAGCTTAGAAATTACATTGTTGAATATTTTTTCTAAAATAATTAAGGTTGCTGTTATGTGTAAAGCATGTAATTAAATCATGACTAGTTCCTGATGGTCAGCATACTAAAAATAAAATTATGAAATGTTGGCCATTTATAAATTTAAAAGGGCTTTGTCTGCTACTTTAAGAAAATTGGTATTTCAAAATAACCCTAAGGATACTGAAAATTTTGTTGCACTGGTACAAAGATTGTTATTAAATAAAACTATGCTTAAAACTGAACAGTATATAGCACAACAGGCAGAAAACAAACATTTAAAGCAGAAAGTTGAAGGTTCTAATCACACAGCACATAGATCAATTGCTGACAATGCAGTGCAGCATACAGGGGGAATGTAACAACCAAAAAAAAAGGTAAACTAGTAAGAATGCAAAACCCACACAGTAAACTGCATCAACTTGCTTTATTACAGAACCACACAAATAAAAAGTACTTAGCGCTTTCACCCAAACATCAGGGCATCATCAGAGTACAAAGAATTAACAACTGGGCCATTCATATATATACACACACATAATTTCCCAATCACTTAATTAACATATTAAATTAATTAAACAATGTCAATGTAGAGATATGTATAAAATCACTTGACACCAATAAAAAACATGTTTAAAATACATATTTAAAATACATATATAATAAATAAATAAATATATTATAGATAGCAACAATATAAAATTGGATGCGGATTCCATAAAATGTATATAGAAAATGTATACTATATTGTTATTAAATATTTAAAAAATTACTATGGCAATAAATAAATATATAAATGCTAAATATGTATTTAATAAATTATAAACTATACATAATAAAATACATTATAAAATTAAAATATGGTCATATAAAATGTGACCTATATTTTAAAATACTTGAAATATGTTTTCATTGATGCCAGGTAACATACAGGCATTTAATCTTAATTGCCATAAACATTTCATAGCCTCAAGCATAATCTTGTCATCACCACCTTTGTGTATATTATGTGGAATTCTACCTATAACAAAAAATATAAATCTTTTAAAACTTGGACATCTAGTACTATGCATGTATAGTGAACTAGTGGTCTTGTGTTTCTTAATATCCCTAACATGTTCAACTATGCATTCCCTTAACTTCCTAATAGTCTTACCAACATAAAATGCCGGACAAGTGGAGCAAGTAGCCAGGTACGTCACCATCTTCGTGTTGCAGTTACAGTAACCAGGGCAACGAATAGTCTTATTAAAACCCTGTATTGCTACATAGGAGCCATCATTAATGTATTTGCAGGTGTGACAAGTACCACATTTACTCATGTTTGACTTTGAGAAGGTCGGAGAGATTACGCAACAGGTATGGCCCACTACAACAGAACAGTTATTACAGGAACACAACACACAAGAACAATGTATGGTACAAATAGGCTAAAACAGACACTCCACAAATGAAGGAAAAGCTCACACAAGGAAAGGATCTCTGTAAATATTTGGAAGTAAAAAGAAAAGTGAAACTGAAGATGAATCCTTTTCAGACAGAGAACAAAGATAATTTTTGGCAGACCATTTATCATCTACCTAAACTTTTGTGCTAGTCCTTGGCAGCATGAATCATATTGGTGACTTAGCATCTGACCTGGTGGTAGTCCCTGCCCTGGCCACCAACATCACTTAGTCCACCATGTGAAACACAGTTGCAGTAGGGGCAGTTAGATTTCTCATGGCTGAACATCCAATGGCCATATAGATGGGGGAGTTGCATCAAGTTCTCATTCTCTTTATGGAAGAACTTGTACTTCCAAGGCATTATCTTGTGGAGGAGAATAACATATGTGAGAATAAGTATATCAGTATGTTTCTTACACAAATTGATGCATTTCTTACACAAAACTTTATGCATACAGTCAACTGTCCCTGTAGTGATATGTCTGTAAAATATCTGGATTGTCATATACACAGTGACTTAACCAAACTCTCACCATGTATATGTAACATTTCCCTAAAATCCCCATTAAAGTAACAATGTAGCCTGTATACATGCTATGCTCAGCATGCATTTGACTTTATCAGCAATGGACTTTGTTCAAACATCTGTTTGAAGTCTGAGGAAGCGTTGTGAGGACGTGAAAGCGCTTACTTTCCAGAATCTGTGTTTTACTGTGAATAAATTGAGTGACTTTTATTATCTACGTGAATTATTTCAGTCGATGGTGCACCTTTCATTTTGGAACTGTATCAAACATCTGTTTTGCTTGTGAAAGTTGCCCATTGCCAACCTTGTTTTTGGCATGCCTCTCACTGCATGGGATTTTATGCCTGGCCACTTACTATACATATCTTTGCAGGTACAGACCTCACCTAGCAAAAGACAAAACCTGTACATGGGCAAAACACCTGCAGGCAGGGTATGGGTTCCTCAATCAAGGATGTATTACAGATTGTTTCAACTACATGTACTGCCATACAGACATATGAACATATTCTGTATTTCCTGTTGTAGAAGGACGTTGCTCCCAAGGGGTGCAATATTGGGAAGTTTATGTGGGTATTACATAAATTGTATTGCAGTCACAGTACATATTATGCCTTAACAATCATTGGCAGTAAGCCATCAAGACTTGAGGCAGAATTGGCACATACATGTGACATGTCAGGTATACATTCTGTGAGCACAGCAACTGCAATACTTAGGGATGATGTATCAAATCCTTCCCAAGAAAACATCTCCTCACACAATGCCAATACAGCATACATAAGCAGGGCTGGTGCTAGCATTTTGGGGGCCACCAGCAAGTTTCAAGTTGGAGGCCCTAGCCAGGATGATGTAAGTTGTGACCATGTTGCTGCCATGTCCCCTTCCCTTTATTCAATCCTCAAAGTTTTGATAGAAAACCAAACTGTTTTTGATGGCTAGATCGCAAATGTCAAACAAACAGTCCACATCATTCTCAAAGCCCATACCTCCCCCACACACTTATCAACCTCTTAGTGCAAGAGATCTGGACAAAGCTTGACATAATGGGGCTTGGGGCAAAGGCCCAAAATAAGGACAGATTTTAAATATTATAAACTTAGAAAGTTGTTAGAGTAACATGGATTGTTTTAACATACATTTTCTGAAGGATTTGAAGTCTGAAACTCAAATGTATGTCATTTGGTGAATTCAGTCCTCATATCATCCCAGTGATTTACCAGAAAAACACATATTTTATGGGGAACAGACCAAAAATATGATGCAAAAACATGGGCATTCTATGAAAATCTGGACATTGAAAAAGTATGCCCCACCACCAACCTCTCAGCACAATAATTCTGGGCAAAAGTAAAAAAAAAATAATTTAAAGTGCAAAGGTGCGGCATTAAGAATTAAAAACAATGAGCTTATGAACTAATAAAGATGTGAGAACAAATTTTGCAGTAGATTGCTTTGGGTGAAGCCATATTTTTTGTGAGGAACAGACCAGGCAGACATCTGATGTTGAGTAACATTTTCAAAGCCTTTACCCCCCCTCCTAATGTCTCAGCACAATTCTAGACAAAGACAAAATTAATCACAGAACAAAGGCATAACATCAAGGATGGTAAACATTGCTATTATAAACTTAGAAAGATACTAGAATAACAGGGCTTGCATTAGTATGCATTTAGTCAAAGTCAAAGTAAACTCTATTGTCGATCAGATATACACAGCAGTACAAGCTGAATGAAAATACTTTACATTGGTCCCCATGCAAGACATAACAATGAACACATCATTTGAGTAATAGTAAGACAAATGCATATACAGTAATAATTAAAATATTAACACAATAAATTACCACAAATGGACAGGAAGAGATTAGACAATATTATACTAGTAGGTATTGCAAAGACTATGGGCCAGATTCAGGAAGGCTTACACGGAGTTTAAGAGTAGTGTAAGCCTCCGTGTAAGCCTCCTGATTCAGCAACAGCCCAAATCTCCATGTAAGAGACAGCTAACACGTCTCTTACACGGAGTGGGCATGGAAATGCTCAATACCTCATTTGCAGCTGACAGATATGCAAATGAGGTATGTGAGCGATCCACGAAGCCCAAACCAGTCTGTGTAACGGACGTGTTAGCTGCAGAAATGTACTCAGCTGACAACTGAGTACATTTCTGCAAAATTAAAAACGGAGCTATGTCAGCTATAAATAAAGGGTGCATTTGTTACAGTAAGCATGTCAATGGCCAAATGTGTGGCCATTGGCATGAAAAAGTGTTGCAAAAATAAATTATATAACTTTTTTTTTTTTCACGGGATTTTTGTGTTTAACTGCAGCGCACACCAGCAAACGGGTGCGCTACCTAAAACTAAAAACCGAAGCTTATAAGCCCACAATTGTGGGATTTATGTATTACATGGAATGTCAATGGAGGGACTTGCAGACTAAAAACAATATGGCCTCCGTTTAGTGGTTGTCAAGGGGGGGAAGCTCCGTGTAAGATATGTAACTAAGCATTACTAGGCAATCCTATGTAAATGAGGGTTACAATACTGAATCACACTGCCACATAGGTAATGAGCACTTTCTGAGTAGTGTAAGAGTTAGAGAAGGGGGAGGAACAGAGTAAGAGGTAGGTGACATCACGGGGGGGAAGGATAGAAAGAAATGTACCAGATTGGAGGGCAATGTAAGGTAACAGATGACAGACAGACATCAGGGAGGGAGGTGTGTCCCAACAGAACACTAGGAAAGTCAAGAAATTGAGGGCATACGCTATCCCTACACTCTAAGTTTCTTGATATACGTGCATGCGCGTGTGTGCGCGCGTGTAAGGCAGGTTCTACATGTGGGAGCGTGTTGCAAACTGTTTACAACGGTTTGCGCGGGTGTGCACGTGTGTGATGCAGTGTACGCGCGTTTTAGCATGAATCAGCCTAGCTAACACCGTGTAACAATGTGTGCGCGCATGTAACACCGTGTAGTGATGTGTACGCGCGTTTAAGTGACTGTGAGCGTGTTCAAGCTGGTGTGCACAATGCTCCCCTTCAGGAAACAGAGAGGAAACAGGAAACAACCAAAATACACGGAAACTGCCAGGGAATACTGCTGGGGTTAATTGGTGGAAACAATTACAAGCAGGCAATGACACAGGCAGACTAGAAGCCCAACCCAGCACTTAAAACACAACAAAGAGCAGTGCAGGCTGTTTCTCACGAGAGATACTGCCAGAAACTAAGTTCTCAGAATTGAAAACTGAAAATAAGCTGAACTCAGAGCAGAAATGCTAGGGGCTGCCATGGCTATTATAATCAGGCATAGGCGAATTGCTGAGGGTGGTGATAATGCAGATGCTGACAGACAACCCAGAGTGAGGAGAAGGAGAAGAGTATACAGGCCTAGGGTCACCTACCATGGGTTACATGAGCTGGAGATAGTAGAGCTATAGAGTGGACAGAGAGCTCCTGCAGCAGATTGTTGAGCTGTGCAGGCCACACCTCACACACAGAACCAACAGAGGGGAACCCATCCCAGTGGAAACCAAGGTATGTGTTGGCCTAAGAATACTAGCAACAGGTACCTTCCAGAGACCAACTGGCGATATGATGGGGATATCACAGGCATCAGCCTCCAGGGTACTGCACCAGTTCCTGGATGCCATGTCACCACATGTCAGTGATCATATATATGTCCCTAATGACCGTGAGGTTGTGGCCAGCAATATGCGCCTCTTCCAGCAAATAGCGGGATACCCTGAGGTGCTGGGTGCAATAGACTGCACGCACATACGCATCAAAGCACCAGCCGGTGAGCGGGGTAGAGTCTACATTAACCACAAAGGATACCCCTCCATCAACTGCCAGGTCGTGTGTGATGCCCAGGGCATAATAATGAATGTGTGTGCTGGCTGCCCTGGGAGCTACCACGATTCCCACATCTGGCATCTGACGCAGCTGTACCAATCATTTGCCAATGGGGACTTCCCACACGGACACCTAGTGGGGGATGCTGGTTATGCACTTGAGCCGTGGCTGATGACACCCATCAGAAATGCACACACACCTGAACAGGAACGCCATAATGAGGCACACGCACAAACACGTAATATCATAGAGCGTGTGTTTGGGCTGCTCAAGTCACGGTTCCGGTGTCTGGACACATCTGGTGGAGCTTTGCAGTACACACCAACTACATGTACCCAAATGATCATGATATGTGCTATGCTACATAATATGATCCTGCGGAAACAGCTACAGCAGGACCAGCACAGGGCTGGGCCAAACATCCCCCCACCATTGCCAAGGCCACCACAGGCAGGGGGTGACTCGGAGGAGGAACAACCTGACCTTGTCCCAGTAGGCAGAAGGAGGCGTGCCCAGTATGCCCTGGCCTTGGCAAAGAGGCAACGATAGCACATATGCTTGGTCAGTAGGAACACTGGGACTGATACCCGCTCTGACTCACTCATACAGTAACAGGGATGCCTAACATGACACAACCTGCTTCCAAACGTACAGGGAGTGTAGTATGTGCATCTGACAGAGGCAGCCCTGCAGCACCACCCGAGGCATGAATGCCATGTGTTAAGTAATGTAACACCATGTATCATATGCACACCTGTGGACCATGACTAACATCCACCCTCACCAATCATAAACCACAAAAACACAAACCCACCTCATAGCTATCACAAGGGATAGGAACCTAGATGTAATGCTACCCAATGCCAAAGGTATAAACAGCAAGATGTGTGCAGTGTAAATGCACACAGTATAGGGAATGCACATATCAGTGCTGTAATAGAAAACAGGGTCAAAGCCCACATCAGCACCCTGACACTACCAGGGTCACACCTCATACAGTGATGTACATGTGCAAAAACATGGAACAAGATACAAAATGAGGGTGACTACCAATAAATGGCATGGATAACCACACACCCCTGTTGTTACCACAACAAGAAGCAACATGGATTAGCCATGGTCAAACACCAATGGCTAAAACTGACTACTACTATATAGCTTGCTGCAGACCACTGTCCTAATAGCAGGAACTGCCCCAGGCCTATGTTCACAGGTTCATACTAGGCTATCTGCCCTAGGGCATTTATAAGCCTAGACCAGAGTTCCGTGGAGTCTGCCACCCCTTCACTCTGACGGATAATTTGCCCATTATATTGCTGTGCCTCTGACAAGCAGTGATACTGAGGTTATCCCTGGGGCATACCTGCAATCTCCCATCCATTGATTAAGATCTCACTTGAACAAAGCCAGTGAGGTACTCAGCCTCACATGTACAAGGATGTTGTTCCACAGCATAGGGACTCTCTGGGTGAAGAATCTGTACCTCCAGCACATCCTATTAATATCTGTGTTGAGGTTTAAATCTCCTGCCCTGTAGTTCTGATGGATGTAGAGGTCTTGAGGTGAAGCGTGTACATTAACTCAGGTTTGGACATGGTCTTGGATGTCAGGCACAGGTCACCTCTGAGCAGATGGTAAGTCACGGAATCAAGCTGGAATTCCTTCAGTCGGGCAGCATAAGAAATATGTTTGAGACCCTTTCTCCTCCTGTCGAGGAATTCGTGGGCCCATCCAATTGCCATAGGTGTCGGGTCATATACATGCTGAATGGGGCATTGCACTCAATCAATGGTCCGATGAGTGAAGAGTACAGGGGAACAATGACCTCCCTGGATCTAGATGTGAATCCCTGCATGATGAGGTGGGCAATGTAGAAGTTCTACCTAACTACCCTGGCAACGTGAGTGTCAAACAAAAGGTTACTGTCAACCGGGGTGCCCAGGTCCCTGATAACCTCCTGTGTGCTTACAGGATTGCCACCTACATGGGAACTAGTGGCAACCTTGTTCTTCCCAAAGGGTATGGCTATGCATTGTTTAGTGTTTAATGTAAGGCCATGGCTCTGGCACCAGTTATCCGTGTCTATGACACCCTTCTGAAGGATGTCTGTGTCAGATGGGTGGCTAACTATGGTTCCCAGTTTGCAGTCATCTCCGAACTTTGTCAGCCATAATCCTGCTGTGTTTGCTTGTACGTCTGAAAAGTAGATGCTGAGCAATAGTGGGCCCAGGACTGAGCCCTGTGGGACACCACTTGTGACAGTTGTGGAGTGTGACATGGCACCAGCAAGTCTGAACCTGTCTGTTTTGTCACGTAGCCAGTTTGCAACCCATCTTGTGATGTATGGGTTCACATTTAAGCTGGTGATGTTTTCAATGATACCCGAGTGGGGTATTGTGTTGAAAGCCTTTGCCAGGTCAAGGTAGGCTGTGTGGAGTGCCTTGCCCTTGTCAATGGCCTTGGTGTCTGTTATGAAACAGTCAACCAAGTTTAAAAGGCATGATCTGCCCTCGACAAAGCCTAACTGGTTTGGATCTAATGTCTGCAAGTCCCCTATGTCCTCATATATGACTTCCATTCTGATCTTCTCCATAGCTTAGCAGACCCTGCTTGTCAAGCTGATGGGATGGTAGTTTCGTGGTCGGTGGAGGCACCCCATGTGAAGTGGGTCCACCATTGACATATGCCACTCCTTGGGAACATATCCTGAGTTGAGGCTAAGATCAAACAGCTGCCCTGACTGCGGGTTTAATTCTTGAGTGAGTTCATGGAGCACAAAACCAGGGACACCATCTGGTCCCATGGATGCTGCGTTCTTTCCCTTGGATAGAGCAGTTCCCACCTGAGCATTTGAGATGTTTGGGGGGCTACAATCCTCTTTCATACATATCTCTCCAGTTGTGGTGGAGGGGTGGGAGAAATCTGCACTGAACCTGTCAGCCAGTATGTTGGCAATGTCTGTAGGTTCAGTGATATTTACAGCATTCTGAGCCTATTCTGAGCATATCTGGGAGTTTCCTCCCAGGTGTGTAACGTATGTATAAAAGGCCTCATGGTTGTCCTGTGAGTCCTTAGTGGGTTTACTCCCAATATTCGCCTTGGATGATTTCATGGGGGAACTCAGTGTTTCACCTATATTGAGCAGGGGTGTCTACCCTTCCACGGATATCGCTCTATCTTGTAGTACCTCCTTCCTTGTGTTGTAGAGCTTGTTTATGGCTGAGGTCCACCACACTGGACGCTTGCCTCTGGTACAACGAGTCTGTGTTTTGTTTGGGATTGCCTGATCCATGCAGTCCTGAAGGTGCTGGTAGAAGGCAGTTGTAAGTGATACAGTGGCTTGGGTAATGGTGTCTGCTGGCTTGGGGCTTTGAAAGAGACCACACCAGTCATTAGAAGTGTGTAGTCGGCTTCTGAGAAGTTCTGCACTGTAGTCTTTTCTATCTGGGGTGGGGTGGGATGTGGACTTCCACTGAGAGTAGGTTATGATCTGATCTCACCAATGATGGGTATACCTCTGGTGTTGAACATTGTGACCCCATGTTTGTGATGATGAGATCTACTATGTTGTCTCCTCTTGTGGGGATGGTGACTAGTTGTTCCATGGCATGTGAGTGTATGAACTCTAGGAACCTGTGGGCTAGAGTGTTGGGGCTGGAGTACTGATCCCAGTCTATATTTGGATAGTTTGAATCACCCAGTGTGATGGTGTTTGCAGGTACATGTATCCCGCCACTGTTTTCATGAAAGCTTTGTGAGGTACCTGAGTTTCAGAGGATGGCCTGTAACATGCTACAAACTGCAGAGCAGTCTTGCCTATGGTTAATTGCACCGGATGGTGTCCAATGCATCGTGTGTTGCCACCAACCATGAGGTGAGGGTGTCCTTGATGAATATGGACACCCACCCTCCTTTCTCGGTGTTGTCCGGATTGTGGGGCTGGAATGCATGATACGAGGTAACACTTGATAGTGCCAGGGTGCTGTCAGAAGGTGTGAACCAGGTTTCAGTCACAGCACAGACATCAATGTTCCCCATACTGAGAAGGGTGTCGAGTGTGTGCAGCTTGAGGTTGAGACCTCTGGCATTGAGCAGCATTACCCTTAGTGTTTCCCCTTTGCTGTCGTCTAGGGTGGTAGGTGTACAATCTGATCCTTGCATAAAAGAGGCACAATGGGGTGGCATGAGCATTAGTCAAAATCCGGAAGCCCATGGGTGACAGGTGCAAGCTGTCCCTTGGATCAGTGTGGCCTGTCCAGCATGTCATTGAAGGCAGACAGACATTGGACCCCTTTGAATGACATTATAGTTTAAGACAATTATTACAGCTGATCATCCTGTCTCTGTTTAGGTGGCATCATACTTGGTGAAGGTAGGATACTGCTCAAGGTCAGGGTCATACCTGCCTGGCCTACATAATCAGAGAGATCCTCTATGACTCTTTTCATGTAGTCCAGGGAGGTACATCTCAGGTTGTCCCCACCAGCATGGATATTGACTGAGTCATACTTGTACTTGCAGTTCAGTGACCTGAGTGCCTGCATTATGTGGTGGATTCCAGTGCCCAATAGGCAGCTTACTGTGACCCCTCCTTACTCAATCTGGTGAGCTGGATGTCAGTGTGTCTGGCTATGGAGTCACCTATGACAGGTGTGCCTGCCATTGTGTTTGGCCGTAATGGCTATGACTGTTTGGCTCACTGACTCTGTGGTCTATGTGTTGCATGTGCTGTGCCCTGTGGAGGCAGTTGTGTGGGTGTCTGCTGTGGTGGCCTCTGCTGTTCTGGTAGATGTCCGATCATAGCCTCCGAGTATGTCTCTGTGTGTCTATGTGTATGATTTGAAGTTGTGATAGTGATATGTGAGACTGGGTTTGTGGTGTGTGTGGTTATCTTATCCTACTCTCTGGTCTTGCCAGTCCTATGTTGAGATAGGTCAGCCTCCACTTTGGCTATAGAGTTGCATCTCTCGCATGTATTTCTGTTTATGGGAGAAGGAGAGGGTTGTCAGTGTACGAGGCAATTGTAACATTGCCTCAATATTCCCAGGTCCACCAGATGAGTAGGAGAGGACAGTAGCAACCAATCCCTTGACATGCTAGAAGGAATAGACAAAACAATGTCGGAATACAGGAAGATATCAAGCCCCCCAAACCACATTACATTGCTCGACTGACAACACCTACACATACACCATAGTGTCAAAGTTTCATAGTTTACTACTAGGCTATCCGCCCTACTGCATTTATAAGCCTAGCCATAGTGATGTGGCTATTGCCACCCCTCATAGTGGTAATATGTGTACTGCACAGATACGAAATATTGTGCCTCTGACTTAGTAGTGACACATTATGACCACCTTACATAATTGAATAACGTGACTATGCCTCTGTCTAGTCTGTGCCCCTGTCCACATGCAGCTGTCCAGATGTCTCTTGAAGAGAGTCAGTGAGGTACTCTGTCTAACATGAACTTGGATACTCTGCTAGAGTTTGAGATGCCTCTGAGTTATGACTCTGTCCCTTCAGCATGTCCTATACATGTATGTGCTGAGGTTCAAATCTTTAGCTCCCATGTTTCTGGTGGATGTGGATTGCTTGCAGTGGAGCATGTCTACCAAATCCTGATTGGACATGGTCTTGTATGTCAGGCATAGGTCACCTGTACGTATGTGGTATGACACTGAAAAAAGCATGTTTTTAGTTATTCTGGAAGTATATGACATGTGTTGTAGATACCTGATCTTCATGGTAAGGTACTTGTGGGGTCTCTCCAGCTGCTGCAAGTGCTGGTTGAGGTACATACCAAATGGGGCGTTGTATTCAAGCATGGGCCTGATAAGGGAGAAGTATAGTGGTACAATGACCTCCTATGGTCTGGATGGAATACCCTTGATGATAAGGTGGGCAAGATAGAAAGTCTGTCAAACAACTTTGGCAACATGGGTGTCAAATGAGATGTCACTATCTACATGTGTCCCCAGCTGTCTGATTTGTTTCCTGTACTCATTCCACTTTCTAAACTCTGATGATGTCAGCACCCTATAAGTATATCAGGGGAAAGGACATTCCCCAGTAATGCGAATAGCACGCTGTGCTAATGCGTCCGTCTCTAGTGTCATAACATAGTTAGATAGGGGTTTGAATCCAGCAGGTGGCAAGTGTGTGTGAAGGGGGGTAAGTGTGTATGAAAGAAACATCCCTTTTGGCAACTGGGAAAACACACCACAGGATGATCATTCCACTTTCTAAACTCTGATGATATCAGCACCCTATAAGTATATCAGGGGAAAGGAAATCCCCCAGTAATGCGAATAGCGCGCTGTGCTAATGCGTCCGTCTCTAGTGTCTTAACATAGTTAGGTAGGGGTTTGAATCCAGCAGGTGGCAAGTGTGTGTGAAGGGGGTAAGTGTGTATGATTGATATATCCCTTTGGCAACTGGGAAAACACACTACAGGATGCACATACCCATTTCTAAACGATATCACAATTATGTATGGCTTTTGATTACAGACATGCCATGTGTGTTGTGCACACACAGAATGCCCATGTGTGTGGGTTGTCCCTCACAATAATGCATGACATTGATTACACCGGTTATGGCAATGAACACATGATGTATGTGTGTGCCAAATACACATATGTACCTGAGACTTTCAATAGTTACCATATGTGATGCCTGCCACATGTGAATACATGGTATTTGCACAGGGTAACATTATGACCGTGGTCTTCTGTGCAGATGCTGCATGTGGGATGTGTATATACAGTGTGAGATGTAGATGCTATCAGCCTAGTAGTGAGGGATGCACACCTGGTCTGGGGCATAAAGTCTACATGTTGTTAATGTACAGGAGCTGCATGTTCTCACCTGTTGTGGGAGTGGTAAGACAGTATTCCATAGCAATGCAGTGACTGCATGCTAAGAACCATTCAGCTAGGGTGTTGTAGATACACTTATTCATTAGCATTCAGTAATTTGTCGGAATCCCTGGTGAGGGTCTGATGCCAACCAAGGTCAGGGGTCTACCAGCCTGTGTCACTTGCTCAGTGATCCCTTCCATGTTCCCTATCACGTATCCCAGTGAGCGACATCCCACATCAGCTGTGGTGGCATGGACAATGACTGAGTCATATGTGTCCATGCATCTGACTGACTTGTATGTTGTTGTTATAGTTTGGCCATGTGTTTCCATCTCATACATGTGATGTACATCAATGGGTAGGGGATAGGGTTGACTGTGTACATGTGGCAGCTGTGACATTACTACATGATACACATATTCCACAACTGTACCATAGAGGTGACTGACAACTGACCTTTGCACATGCTACCGGAGTATTGAGATTACATTGGTGATTGACAGCACATAGGGCCAATGGTGAAAAAGAGACATAGGTCTATAGGTTCGTACAGGGATATCTGCCCAGGGCATGTATCCACCTAGCCAGAATGTGCGTGCCTTTCAACATGCATTGTGAATCTGTCTTGCTATGCCCTTTTCCAAGGTTAGTATACTGTGCCTCTTTCTCACAGTGACACATAAGTGATACCCAGGGTAACCCTACAATGTCACATCCAGTCATTAATATCGCTCTTGAAGATAGTCACTGAGTCAGTCCACCTAACCTCTATTGGGATAATAATCAGGAATGAAGGGTGCCTCTGAGTTGTGAATGTGCCCCTCCACCATGTCCTATATATATCACTCCTGAAGTTCAAGTATTTCCAGCGTGTATCCTGGTGGGAATCTGGATATTCTGAGATGCAGCATGGCCATTACGTGAGGGTATGACCTGGCCTTCTATGTCAGGCACAGATTGCCTATGAAGAGGCAGTATGTCACTGAGTACAGCTGCTACTACTTTAACCAGTCAGTATGTGGCATCTGTTTGAGCACTTTGATCCCCTTGTCGAGGTACATATGTGGTAGCCCCAGTTGCTGCAGGTGTCTGGTAAGGTGCATGCTGACAGGTTCATCATAGTCAATTATGGGCATGATGAGGGATGAGTAAAGGGGCACAATGTCCTCCCCTGGCCTACATGTGGATCCCATGATGATGTGGCCCATATCACATGCTTACCTAACCACTTTGTCCATGTTGTTGTCAAATGGTAGAATGCTATCAACCTGTACCCCAAGGTCCATAATTCCTTGGTCTGCACTTACTGGATTAGCACATATGTGGTACATTGTGGTCATTTAGTGTTTGACAAAGGGGATGACTATACTCTTTCTGTCATTCACGTTGAGGCCATGGCTGTGGCACAAGTCGTGTGTTTGCAAGAGTCCCTTTTGGAGGATGCGTGTTAGCTGTTGAGTTGATTATGGTGTTCAGTCTGCAGTCACCTGTGACTTGCTGAGCCACAGTACTTCCATGTTGGCCTGTACCTATGACAAATACATAATGAACATGACAGCCCCTAGGGCTTTGCCTTGTGGGACACCACTTGTACCAGGTTGGAGGCTGACGTGGCTCCAGCAATTCTACCATGTGTGTTCTGCCCTTGAGCCACTGTGCAATACCCATAGTGACATAGGGGTTAATATGTACACTGGTGAGCTTCCTAGAATGCACAAGTGGGGTATTGTATCCAAGGCTTATGCAAGGTCCAGGTAGGCTGTGTGGACCTCCTACCCCTTGACAGTGGCCTTGGTGACTGTTTCAAACAAAGCAAACAGGTTTGATAGGCAGGATTTGCCATTGACAAAGCCAAACTGTGTATGGTGACATGTCTGTAGGTCCACAATATCTAGATATGTGAGGTTCTTGATGATTCTTGCCATAGCTTTGCAGACAAAGCTAGTCAGACATATGGGGCAGTAGTGTCCAGGATCCGTGACGGCACCACCTGCATGTTGAGGGACCACTGTTGCTGTATGCCACTCTCTGGCCACATATCATGTATTAAGGCTGGGATTGAACAGTGGTGTTATGTCTGGGTGTAGCTCTTCTTGTGGTTCATGTAGGACACAGCCTGGGACACTGTCTGGTCCCATTGATGCAGTGTTTATTGCTTTGGGAAGGGCATCTCTTGCCTGAGCATCTGTGATGTCAGGGGGGGAAGCACTGTGATGCGAGACATATGTTCCCTTTTGGTGTGGTGGGGAGAGAAGGCAGCATTGAACCTGTCCACTAGGATGATGGCAATGTCTGTGTGTTTTATATTTTGTGTGACATATTGTATTACCTCTGAGCATATCTGGGTAGTACCACCCAGGTTACTAACATAACTACAGGCAGCCTTGTGATTATCCTCAGTGGCTTGTGGAATCCTCTCTCAAAGATGGCCTTAGACAATCATATGGGTGCCTGTAGTTGTCTTCCAATACTCATCAGTGGTGCCTTCACATTTTGGGAGGTTGTTGTATCATGTAGTGGTGCCATCCTTCTATTGTATAGTGTGTTTATGGCTGGTGTCCGGCCCAGGACATCTGCCTTTGGAGAATTGGGTCATGCTTTCATATGTGGCTTCATGATCCATGCATTCCTGAATGTGTCCACAGAATGCCTCTATACAGGTATCTGCAGTCTGGTCCATATTTTCAACAGGCCTTGGGCCTTTGAAGGTTTCCACATCATTTATGAGGAGTGTGCACTTGCTTGACATGAGCTGTTGACAGACGTGCCGCCCTCCAGACAGAGCAAGGGAGGGTCACAGTCAGCTACCTGTTGGGACGCACCTCCCTGGACCACATGGAAAGAGACACAGAGGAGCTCTTACAGCACCCTCTCAAACTCAGGTCTCCCACACAGCCTTCATGCTGACACAGGAGAGTTTAGATTACTCTGCAAACACCATCATACTGGGTGATGCCAGCTACCCAAACATAGACTGTGAACATTACACAAGCCACAATACCCAAGCTCTAAGGTTCCCATTGATCAGACATTCTTTGGCTATGGAACAGGTAACCAACCTTCCCACAAGAGGGGCAGATATACTAGAGCTGATCTTTACAAACATGAGTACAAACTGCTCACCACTGGGAGTATATCCCTCATTGTTGCAATCAAACCATATACTAATCACACTGGTGTTCTGGATCCCCACATATGCAAACCTCCAACACATCGATGTGTGTGTGTGGAAATGTCCCTATTAGCAACCGTGACAGTATTGTACAGGATGCAGATCCCCCTTTTGAAACAGTGATGATGTCAGGACTGTATAATTATATCACCTGTAGTAAAGTCCTCCAGTAATTGGCATAGCGCTCTGCTAATGTGTCTTTCTTCAGTGTCATAACGTAGTTAGGTGGGGGTTTGAATCCTGCAAAGGGAATGTATGAGTGTGGTTGATGTGTGTGCACTATGCTGGGAGGGTTTTGCCAACTGGGAGAACACACTACAGGGTGCACATCCCTCCTCCTACACACAGATGATGTCAGCACCCTCTAAGTACAGCATTAGTAAAGATTTCTCCAACTACTGCAAATAGCACACTCTGCTAATGTGTCTGTTTCTACTGTCATTGCACAGTTAGGTATGGGTTTGAATCTTGCAAATGGAAAGTATGTGTTTTACTGTTGGTGGGGTTAGTGTGTGTGCAGAATGATGGGGTGGGATGTGGTTTTGCCACATGGGGCTATGCACTGCAGGGTGGTCATTACCCTTTACAAGCAGTGATGTTGATAGCACCCTATACAAACAAAACTGCAAAACAGAAGGTGGTGGTACTGATAACACATGTAAGGTAACACTTCTTCAAGTAATGTCCACAAAACGGAGTAGGATAATAAAACAATTCTTTTATTCTATACAGACAACATGACAACAGACAACTAACTGCCAGTACTCAGTATAGTGTTACATGCTACTGTAACACGCACATGTACCGAATATACCTAGATAGTGTTCTGAAGCCTGAATGTGGCAAGTGTGTGGATGTGGGATGTGTCTGTGTGTGCATTTCCGTATGGGAAACATGTTTGCTGTGGCAATCAGGGTACTACAGTACCTGATGCACATTACGTCTTCCAACTGATGAGGTTGCCTGCACCCTGTGAGTACAGGTAGAGAAGGGGATGCCAGTAGTAAACAACATAGTGCACTTCTGAAATGTGTACCTGTCATGTATCAACAGCTACTCATGTAGGGTGATAAATAATGGGAATGGCAGGTGAGCGTGTGCATGTGCGTGGGTAGCAGGGTGTGTATAAATGCATGTGTGACAGAACAGATACATGTAGCTGAATCTACATAACAGCACAAGATGCGCATTGCCATAGTCAATGTTAGCATGTGATGGTGTGCAGCTGGTACACTTTGTTAAGTAGTATGGGTGCAGATAACAATTGAGGACATTCATACAGTTACTGCAGCAGGACTGATGGGATATACACACATTTATACTGCAACACACAACAGTTACCAACATGTTACTACTTATACACATCTATGTAGTTACCCTGTGCATCAGCAACGTGTTTACCTTTACCTGCACCGATGTTGTAGTATGCAGGAGGTGGCACAGTGTCATCATATGCACAGGGTGTGGGTTAGGTATGCCCAAGCCAGCCACTGGTAACACCAATTGACATGTGTGTGTATGTGTGTTTGTGAGGGGCAGCAGTACAGGGTGGACCGTTGTTGGTGCAGTGTGTGTGTGTATGTGTTTGCCCTAGGTGTTAGGTTTCTGCATGTGTGTAAGCACGCACACAGTCCCACATAATGGCTGCCATGTACAGGGTTTTGTGGACAGCCACAGACTGCACCTGTCAGGTCATCCAGATCAGTGTCTGTGGGCACGAACACGGTACCTGTGCCTGGCAGGGGTGCTACCGGCCGTATCCGGTACTAACCCAGACTGGGTACTGTCATCGGAAGCAGGGGTGTGTTGACTGGACACAGTTCCCTGTTGGGACTGTCCAGAGCCACGTGCACGTGGTCTCCTGGGGCGTCTGGATGACAGCACAGACCCAGCATTGCTGGGGCTGGTGCTGGCACTTGAGGCGCGCGAGTGGGCCCGTTGTCGTCCGCCACTGCCAGCTGGTGCTCTTGCTGGCATACGGCCACATCAACGCCGCAAACGCACACCATCGCCCTGGCCCATGGACATCTGGTTGTGGAGCAGCTGTTGTATGCCCCCACAACGTCTGTCAACGACATCTGTGAAGTTACGGATAGCATTCGCAACATCATGCATGCCGTCTGTCATGGCTATGCGACATGCTCTCAGCTCCCTCAGACCCTGTCTGGTGTACCTTTCCATACGTGCCTGTGCCTGCATGACAGTTCTAAACATAGTGGAGGTTGACATACCTCCTTGGGCACATCGGCCAGAGGCAGTACGGCCACGGATGCCCCCAACGAGAACCCATGGGCGACTGTCTGCGTGGTACCATTGGAGGCCTCTGCACATGGCTGCCTTGTGAGGATGCATGTACCACAGGTACCACATTACCCTGATCTATGCCCACTGCTGACTGTCCATCACCTAGGGACAATGGTGATAAAGGATGTAACGGCAGGATGACTGTGCGCATTGACGGGTTGAAAGCTGTGTACTGTCAATTGGCTGACCAATGGCAGACCCAGACACACCTTCCTGCACCATTACAGACATTTCATCATCATCAGTACCTGGGGCACAAGATTCAGGTTCCCTGCTGCAGGTCACCAGAGCAGCACCAGAACCTACGGGAGGAAAACATGGAACACAGATTACAGTCTCAATACATATTTGAAAGAGATGCACTTCAATACTAATGCACACATTCAGAAATGGACACATGCACTCATGGACACTAACACACATGCACACTTGGGCACAGGCACACTTGCACACATGCACACCCCACAGTAAACACACACATCAGTACCGTGTTACACTACTCAATTTACTACCTGTCAATTACAGTTATTGTGAACACAGTCACCAGCATGTCTACTACAGAGTTACACTACTCTTGCTAGTTTTATAAATTGTTTTACAGATACTGTTAAAAAGACTCACCAGCATGTATGGCCTGCCTCGTTGCTACATGGGAGGGACCTGGAAGTGTGAAGAGAGTAATGTCAGTGGGCACATGTGTGCCATTTGTTTTGCACATGATACAGTACAGTAGTACACTAGCTCCCTTATACACATCAGCTGCACATCATGTCTGTATATATATCATGATGACTTTTCCTCACTTCCCTTCTTGACTCCTGCCTCTTCCATATCATTGTATCTGTCATACTCCTTCTACTTCTCTACCCTTCTGAGCCCTAACTATTATGTATATGGCTTTTGCCTTATTGCATAACCATTATGCTTTAGGTAGGATTGCTTTGAAACCAACGGTACATTGTGTATGACTCTAAACTGTTTGACTTCCTTACATGTATGTTGATTTGATTAACAGGCTGGTGTACAATTCTATTATGTTGGCTGTCTGTATTGACAACTTGTCTGTCTGCCTTTATTACGTTATGTGTGGAGCTTTTCTCCACAGGCCTCTACTGAAAATGAAGTTATATCCAGCTAGACTATCTGGGTCAACAAATGTAAAAGTAATAACAATAAATGAATATGGCATCTTACCTGCACGCCGCTGTCTTGCTGCTGTGTGGACCCAACCTCCATCAGGATGCATGGTTGTTGCTGTTGTTCTGGGGCTGGTTCCACAACACTTAGCAGTAGCCCCTCCTGTCTGGTGAGGGGGGGATGTGTGGCCACCCCCCCCACCTGTGGCAACCTGTTGCCTGCGGATATCTGCAGCACGCTGGCGGACATTTCTTATCAAATCACTGCAGTGATGTCTCACCTGCTCATATGTCCTATCATGCATGCCAACATCATTTATCCTGCTAACAAGGTTAAGCCACAGTGCAGACCTCTCCTGCTGATTATGGGTGGTGCGTGAGAACAGGATGGCATAGTCACGCACCAGGCTCTGGTGGATCACGTCATCCTCTGCAGCAGAGTAGGCAGGATTCCTTTTAGGTGCCATGTCTATCTGGAAAGGTACACAAACAGGTTATCAGCATAGTATCTCAACAATACATGGTACACATTCTATACAGGGAGTGTTAACTTCTACTTATTACTGATTGGTTAAAACCTGATTACAGTGTAGCTATCATTCTATGTCATTTGTACTAAGTACTTGGCCTTCAGACCGGTTGTTTTACATTAGGGCGGTTGGTGGCAAGCACTGTGGTGGCAGGACACATATCTTTCATCCATTGAAGTTGGGAACTGCTGATTGTGGGCCCAGTGTACAAGTGTATTACTTCTGGTATGGGCAGTTGGCCTTCAGGCCAGTTATTTAACATTAACGAGGTTTGTGGTCTGCACTCGTGTGTGACAATAGACTATACTCTGCCATTCATAGCTGGGGACATCTGGTTTCAGGTTTATAGTGCCTGCATATCTGAGCTGTATCTTACTGACATTGCTACACCTTGTTTGTTGTAGCAAACACTACATCCAGGCCTCCTGGATCTACCTTTGTTTATATGCTTGTTATCTGTTAGCTTGTTATTTCACTGGTATGCTACTTCCACATAGTACACATCTTCTCAACACATCTGTGACTCACTACTGTTATCTGCATTGCTTACTGTACGTACTTCCATGTTACACATGACAGCAAGTGACTGCTTGTCATTGTTGCATTTACTTCATTGTGACACATTGCACTTAGTTTACCTGGCATTTGCTCACTGACACTTTTATATCAGTCAGCAGTTGTAGGTAATGTCAGTACACCCTCACTCCCCACTGGACCTTGTTTTCAATCATTAGTGATTACAGAGTTCACAATAGTATTCTAGCATGTCCAGAGGTCAGTTGTCAGTTCCCTCCCAGTCCAGCTGGTGAGTGTGGTACTCCAGAGACAATGTTAGAACAGTTGTATGTACACAGACAACCCCTCCTCCTAACAACAAATTCAAACTCATGTGAGTGATGCAACCATATACCAGACTGGAGGCTAGGCTCTGTCTACTCAATACCGCCATAACCAGTCACGTGGCAAAGGGGATCACTCACTACACTTCCAGTCTCACGTAGACCTACCACAACAGCAGACCTAACACATGATCACACATGATCATACTTGTAGGCTCAGACCACAGCTCTGCCTATGCAGCAGAGACCTCCTAAGCAGACATCCAGGCAACCACTACCACATAAACGAACATGTGCAACACATATCACACAAAGCCAATGCGCTGAACACTCACAGCCATTAACAGTTAACAACACACCTCATACACCTGTACTAGGTGCCTCTATCATCAGGCACACTCACATCATGTTCAACAGGCTTAACGAGGTGAGGGTCACGGTGTGCAGCCTGTCAGGCACTATGACCTGCCACATAACACAAACACTCAGGTAACCCCAAGGCAGGTACAGGTATGACTCAGTCAATGTCCATGCTGCTGTGAATGGCCTGACACATTCCTCCCTGGACTACATGACATGAGACATTACAGAGCTCTCTGAGCACGTAGCCCAAGACAGTTTGACCCTGACCTTTAGTAGCATCATACCCTCACCTAGAACGATGCCACAATATCAAGGCGATGATCCTTCCAACAATTGACTGACATACTGGTGTCATTCACAGGTGTGCCAATGCCTGCCATCTTGGGGTGGTATGCTTTGCTAGGGACAGCTTGCACCTGTCACCACAGTCCTATTGACATTTGGCAGAGCCTCCTGCTACACCCATAGTGCCTGTATTAGGCAAGGCTCATAAGGCAAACCCACATCCATTTGTATCACAAAGGATGAGGAAATAAGAGTGATGCTACTCAAGACCCAAGGATGCACGCACCCAAAACCCTACCTAGCATTCTGGACATCGATATCTGTGCAGTAACATGAACCTGTTTCAGGTTTCACAGGAGCACACCAGTACTACCACGTTATAGCTGTTACCATTCTTGTCGGCCCCAACACTTGAACAAGGGAGGGGGAGTATCAGTATTCAATGCAGATTCCCACGCCTCCACATTGGTGGCACAGTACAACATAGGTGTTAGGCCATTGAGTACAGAAGACGTAGTTGGGGACCTGGGGAAGAAACATGGTAGCGGTCTGTCATTTGTCTACCACATGGCCAACGTGGATTGACAGACATGTTATATAGCCCAGCTAATCATGACTGACTCACATGTATGGCAGGGGAGGTCATTGTGCCTCTGTACTCATCCATCATCAGGCCTATAATTGCATACAATGCACCTTTTGGGATGTACCTAACCAGACACCTACAGCAACTGGTACAGGACAACAGTACATCATCAAGGGGATGCAATGGCTCACACAGATGTCATATTCTGCCCAGGTAAAATGAATCCAGCTGGACTCAGTGGCATACTGCCTGTTCAGAGGCAATCTGTGCGTGCCATATACAGCCATGTCCTACCTAGCAGTAATGAACATGATGCACCTCAGGCAATCAGAGTCCCATACAGCCACATGCTCAGAAGAGCTGGACCTCAGCACTGACATACATGGACATGCTGGAGGGGCATATTCCTAACCGAGAGGCTCCATTCACTCTGTAATGAGCTCACACTACTGGTTAGGCAGAGTCCCTCATTGACTCTCTTCCATAGGAATCTGGATGAGTGGATGGAGATCAGAGTTGTACCCCAGGTATCACTTCTATGTCGCTGTTAGACAGAGGCACAGTATACTAAAGTCAGACAAGGGCATAGCAGCATAACTTGTGATTGGGTGGCAAAAGACAAACACATTCTACTAGGCTTACCAATGCCCTAGGGCAAATAGCCTAGTCTGAACCTATGAACTGTTCATTCTCAACTGTTCGAGCTCATTACAGAGTGAAGGGAGCCTCTCGGTTAGGATTTGCCCCTCCAGCATGTCCATGTATGTTCTATTCAGTCGCTTACCGCTTGCTCAGAGGTGATCTTTGCCTAACATACAAGGCCATGTCAAACCCAGATTTGATGAATATGCTTCACCTCAAAATATCTAGCTCCATCAGAGCCACAAGGGCGGGAGACTTAAACCTCGACACAGCTATTAATAGGACATGCTGGAGGGATAGATTCATCACCCAAAGACTCCCTATGCTGTGGAACAAAATCACGGTATATGTGAGGCAGAGCACCTCGCTGGCCTTGTTCAAGAGAAATCTTGACCAATGGATGGGAGATCGCAGATATACCCCAGGGATTACCTCAGTGTCACTGCTCGACAGAGGCACAGCAAAATAATGGGTATGGTTCCCCATACTAAAGGGGTGGCGTAAGCCACAAAACGATGGGCTGGGCTTGTAAATGCCCTTGGGCAGATAGCCTAGTATGAACCTATGAACATGTGTGTACTGCTATAGTACTTCTGCCATATGTTGCATGTGTGTGTGTTGTGGGGGATGCACAGGTAATGGGCAGATACGTCTGCACAGGTGACACGTCTGACACATTCTGGGTGTTCATCCATACATACTGGATGTGTGCTGCCATCCAACCCTGTGATGTGGACACACATTACTCAGCCTGGATATACATATCCAACAACACCACAAGCACAGTACACTACCTTGCTATGTATGCATGTTATTACACAGTTATTCAGTAGTTATGACAGTGATGCTATGCATGCAGACCACTGGGCCAGTGGAAGCCACAACACACACCGCCAGCACCTTTGCATATGCTTACCACAGACATCCCACATACTGCATGTACTGTGCACACAGTTATCTAACCCAGAACAACTGCACACCACTTATTAATCCTGTCCAGTGGACTACAGATACAGGCATATTGTATAACAATAGTAGGAGGCTACTGCAGCACAGGGCATATTCACATGACGGAAGGCATCTGTTGTCTGCAGTGTTAAGTGGCTTCACATTCACCAAATGCACAGATATTGGCAACATTGTTGCAGACAGTTTAGGTGCAGGTACCCCCCCCCATTGTCCTACACACGTGTTATTAGTTATCCCAGATGACTGTAACCTCCCTATCCTCTCACATGTCCAGGTGAGAGCCACCCTCATCATTGCAGAACACATATCATCACTGTTACGAAATGGTATCCCTGGATGTGTGCTACATTCACCCCTGGAGGACATAGCACCACATGACAGACTGATATTAATCCCTGGCCATACTACAGGATATGTACCTGAACAGTGCCATACATACACAGTGGTCCCACACCAATGAGGAGGAACCTCTACTGACCCTGGGAACTACTGCATCATATGCACAACTGGCCTTGTGTTCTAAGCTATGGAAGTGTTAGTTATGGCCCACATGTACAACAATATTACATATGTTTATATTTCATGACTATCTACACACAACCTATCTCATGCACATACCTATAGATAGTGAACTATGATACATTTGGAGGTGTCACAGTATACACAGGATTAACCTGCTACTTTGCATTACCTGTGTTTGTGGCAGCTGTTGCTGTGCCAGTGGTGCTGCTTGCTGCTTGCTCCTTGCTGCTTGCTGCTGATTTTGCTGCTGGCAGTCCTAATATTTGTTTTCTTTTTTTGTTGTTTGGTTGTTTTCTCTGTCTCTCTCTCTCTCTCTCTTTATCCGTAGTGTTTGTGCAATGAATGTATTGCGTGAGTGTAGTGTGGGAACTCAAAGCTTTTGTAGGTATCTGCATAGGTCCATGTGATGGCCTCTGCACCAATTGTAAGGCAGCATTTGCTAATTGCAAGCAGCTGGGTGTGTACTGATTGCATGTCTCACTGTGATTTCAGGACACTGCTATAAAAGGGTATGTGAGATAGGCGTTGCCCTTTCAGATTTTAGGGCGTGGACCATGCTGTTCTGTGAGTGTGAAGGTTAGTACATCTCCCATGCTACATGCTGTGTTGTAGATTCAGGTTGCTGCATTTATCTTGCCTGTTCCCTGTAGTGAGTGTGTATGCATACTGACACCTACAACTATATGTCATATGTATTGCTATATAAATATATATATATCTGTGTACATATACATACTTTCATATATGTACATTAGCTGACATTATTGGGTACAAGCTAACAATTAGCAGGGCTGTTTCTGTTAACACTACACTAGTATGGGAACCCAGTAATTGTGACTATAAAAGTCTGCCTGACATGCTTTGGGTAGTAGACATACTATATTGCCTTTATCTTCATTCCTACTATTACATGTTCCACGTATTTAGCACTATATTCCTGTATGAGAGTCATGTCTTAGTGGTAGGTCATACAGACTAGTGTTACAATGGTCTTGTGGTAGGGCCTACTAGTATGCTCATATTCTGCTTTTGAGTTGAGTATAGGGCCTATCAATCACAGTGCTGGAGGCATCTTTAAGCAGTTAAAGGGCTTAGTAGGTCTCACAGGAGCCAGGCTGTGTTGCAGATTCTGGTTGCTGCATATATCTTCACTGTTTCCTGTAGTGAGTGTGTATGGCTACTGAGACCTACAACTATATTTCATATGTATTAATATATATTTATATATATGTATGTGTAGATATACATACCTTCACATATGTTCATTACCTTACATTATTATGTACAAGCTAACAGGTAGCAGGGCTGTTTCTGTTCACACTGAACTAGTATGGGAATCCAGTAATTTGGCCATTAAAACTCTACCTGACATGCTTTGGATAGTACATCTCCTATATTACCTTTATACTGATTCCTACTATTACATGTTATATTTATTTTAGCAGTGTGTTCTTCCAAAGCAGGCATGGCTTAGTGGTAGGTCAAACAGACTAATGTTACCTAGGTCCTGGGTTCGAGACTGACAGTGGGAATTTTTTTACTTTGCAAACTTTCCAACTGAGTACAGGACCTGTCAATCAAATAGCTGAGGCCACCTGTAAGCAGTTAGAAGGGTAAGTAGGTCACACAGGGGTCAGGCTGTGTTGCAGATTCAGGTTGCTGCAATTATGTTAACTTTTTCCTGTAGTAAGTGTGTATGGCTACTGAGACCTACGATTATATTTCATATGTATTAATATATATTTATATATATGTATGTGTAGATATACATACCTTCACATATGTACATTACCTTACATTATTATGTACAAGCTAACAGGTAGCAGTGCTGTTTCTGTTCACACTGAACTAGTATGGGAATCCAGTAATTTGGCCATTACAACTCTACCTGACATGCTTTGGATAGTACATCTCCTATATTGCCTTTATACTGATTCCTACTATTACATGTTATATTTATTTTAGCACTGTGTTCTTGTAAAGCAGGCATGGCTTAGTGGTAGGTCATACAGACTAATGTTACCAAGGTCCTGGGTTCGAAACTGACAGTGGGAATTTATTTTTCTTAGCAAACTTTCAAAGTGAGTACAGGACCTGTCAATCAAAGTGCCATAAAGGCACTTTTAAGCACTTTAAACCAGGTCTGCGCGTTTGCTGAGCTCACGATCTTGCACTGGCGGTGAGCTCCGCTAACACAAGCGCACACCCGCGCTAATTTCTTTGAAAGAAAAGAAAAGGGGGTGACAGGAAAGTGGTGAAAAGGGGTCACAAAGAGGGTAAGACAGTAGGGAAAGAAGCGTGGGATTTGCAGGAAGGGTGTAGGTAAGGCCCATATATGCCCATGTCTTTTGCAGCAACAGCTGTATATTTCTATGTATTTTGGTGAGACATTTGAAACCTTCCACCTCTGAGAGAGGTGTCAGGACAACATTAATATTTGTTGTACAGCCAATTGTAATTAACAGTTTAGATGTCCAGCGGACATGTGTGCGACATGGACAGCTATGTATGGGGCGTAATTTTTTTGTGGGACAGAGTGCCCTTGTTTTTTTTTTTTCAGGTGAGAGTGGTATACCAGGTGAAGGAAGTCGGTAAAGCTGGGGAGGTAGGTTGGGTTGGTTAACAGACAAGACAGACAAGACGCATACAGGGACAGTGTATGACACACGTGGGGGGGTTACACAATTGACGGGGACGGAGGTTGGGATATCCGAGATGCACGAGCCCACAGATGACAACAGTGGAACTGATATCCCCACCCATAGGCAGTTGCCACTGTTCCTTCACAGCCCAGGACGGGGCTGTGCTGGGGGCTGTGTAGGCAGGTCAATGGCCGGGGCCGTTAGCTGTGCCACACGAGCCTTGAGCTGGCGTAGGGGCCCAAGAACAGAGTCTTGGATCTCCCTTCGCACCACCGACCGGACACCTTGGAGGGTGAGTGGACGAACCCCTCCGGCCACACTTGCAGAGGGGACGGGCCCCATCCCCTGCAGCGCTTCCACCCGAAGGTGGCACAGGGCCACCAGAGGGGGGTCCGGCCTGGCCACTAGTGCCAGGTGCAGTCGCCAGCTGAGGTGGGAGAGGTGGGTCCGCTGGGACCTGCCTTCCCAAGCGTTCTAGGTTTGTGAGTAGTTATGTTAGTTTGGGTTGGTGGCATTTTATTACATTCAGATTAGTTGTAACAGCATGCATTGGTATTCCCATCAAACAAACACCCAGATATGAACACCATTGAACAAGGGGCATATCAATATCACATGCATTATTTGAACAGCAAAACACGGTCAAACGACATGCAGGGTTGATTAATGGCAACAGGCCATCAGATTTGCAGGTATGAACAGGGCACATGCATGAACAGACATGCATATATGTTTGAAACGGACAAATGTCTATGATTAATGAAATGTTCACATACCATTATTTAGTGGATGTTGTTATATGGAATTACAGGGTTGGGTGGGGATAGAAAGTGATGACACATTCATATGTTACACATTGATTCACATTTCTAATAGGTACACAATTAAGTTGAGGCTGATGTTTCAAAATAATCTTTATTTTACTGTCATGCTACACCTGTTACACATACATCACTATCCTACTTATTTTGAATTTGATCAGATACATCATCCTGCTACACTTTGATGACAGGACAGGGGACAACTATGGCTGTTTAGTCTGTCAGATAATCATTCATTCTATCTGCAAATTGTTTACTGTTATCACCATATACAGATTTTGAGCTAGACATTCCAGATTCAGACACACTGAAATCAGTTTGGGATGTTAATTTGTACTTCCCACATGCATTTAGTTCTGTAGAAACACACTGAGGCTTATATATTCAGGGGTTATTACTACTTTATTTATTCATACATGAGCCTTTCTGTCACTCTCACACATTCTGCAACTTCACAGTTCAGGTTGGTACTTCTAGGCTTTGTTCACATATTAGACCTGTGGTGATTCAAACACTTTCCAACAGCCTCACTTCTGTCATGATTCAGCATTTCAACAGGGGATATATCTCACATGTGACTACCTCAGATTCTGAAGCTGTACTCTTGAGACTACTGCAGGTTACAGTATATTTAATTAATGATGGGACATCTGTATTACAGCACTGTTTAATTCTATCAATTATATTTCCAGTTACACTTGCATACTGATGAACTTGTTGCAGCCATACCTGCAGACTTTCAATTCCTGCTTGCACATTATATTACTTTTAATCAATACACTGCACTGTTCTGATACATGGTATATAATAATATTTATTTACAAGTACTGGGTGGGGTTACTAACCTGCATGGTGGCAGCCGCACCAGCCTCGGCGTGCATCTCACGATTCATAGAGCGGACACCTGCAGCTGTAATACAAAGGGAATAATATTGGACTACACATCTCCATGGTATCAGCTAGTTGAAATCCTTACATACATGAGTAAAATGTGACTTACTCAGTGGTGGGGCGTTGGGCATTTGCCGGGCCTCCTGGATCCAACGGTTCAATTGGTCCTGCTTGCGTCTCTTCAGGTCCGCATGGTGGTGACGGACCTGCTCACCAGTGCGTGGAATGCCAGTAGCACTGGTCAGATCATGAGCCAACTGGTCCCACGCCTCTGCCCTATATGCTCCCCATGAGACCTGGCCCTGCATGAGTTGGGCCTCGTGATTATGGACAAGGAGCCAGACCATGTATCTGGACTCCTCAACGCCCCAACGCTGTGCTCGAAAGCAACGTCCCTCACCTACTCCACTCATGCTGACTGCAAGTCTGTTCTACAATCAGTTATGCTGTGTATTCCCGCCTATGGGGCTTATATATGCCGCTTTTCCCGCACATTTCTCTGATTGGCCGTTTTGGAATTGTATCTACTTCACTGAAAATGCTTTCTCATGCTCCATTCTGGGTTTTATCCCATATATATGCTATTTCTGCATTTCTAGGTATTGCTGTCATGGCTTCGTGGTTTAGTTCCTTGACTCTAGTGCATGGTATCCTGGGTTCGAATCTGGCAACTGATTTTTCATTTTCCTGACAGGAATGAGTTGAGGACCTGTCAATCAAACATGCCAAAAGCACTTTTAAGCACTTTAAACCTGGTCTGTGCTCGTTTGCGCGGAGGTAACGCATGCGCACTGGCAGTTAGCTTGTGGGAGCGGCACGCAAACGGTGTGCGCTGGGATAAATCCTAATTGGCTACTGACACACATGTTAAGCTAATTGCACACAGTTTCAGTCTGTCTAACTGCAGCTTGGCAACGGGCACGCAGTTTGCAGCTTTTGAAACACTACTCAGCTACAGGCACTCTGTCTCACAGAAGCTTAGCTATCAGTACATTTCTGACTATTTTTATTATTATGTTACTTCAAAATATATGCTCTATTTCATTCCATTTTACAAAAGGGAATACATTTACATTTGTACAATACTGTCAGGGGGCTTTTTAGTGCTTATTTACAAAAAAAAAAAAAAAGGTTGTTGTAGGGGCTCAAACCCTACCTGCCTACTCTTAGGCCGGCAACTCTACCGCTAAGCTATTATTTCTTGGCTTGCTTTGCATATTTAGTTCTTATATCCTTTTCCACTAACTGCTGACTGTGATTGCGCTAGTAGCACACCCGCGCACACAGTAGCAAACATTTACGGGGTTTAACAAAAAAAAAAAAGGATTTAATTTAATTTTATGACATCTCTTCACTTTATACACTAATGGCCAGTCGGGGCATGTGTTGTATAGTGTGTTTATTCACATTTTCATGGCCTTTCTCGTGGCTGTTTACTTTCAGCCATTCTAGTCTTCCGGGGGCGTGTCCGCTTGCAGGGCTTAGCCTACAGACACGCCCCCTACTCTCTTACACGGACCGTGTAAGAGTTACTAGTGTGATTCAGCATGCCTCATGCACCTCATGCATATGCATGACATGCTGACATCACACAGTTTAACTGCAGCCTCCGTGTAAGAGTTATAACTCTTACACGGAGGCTTCCTGAATCTGGCCCTATGACTTCACATTTTGATTGCTTAGAGTATTGCACTTCATCAGTTGTAGTATTATATATTCATACGTTCAAATTGCACATGTATGGAGTGGTGATTCACTCCAGACTATTGCCCATTCAGGAAGTAATAGCATAAGAAATCAGACTAACTAGGCTATTTAAACAATTAAAGGCTATTTAAACAACATCACTACATTCTGCAGAATTCTCACCCCTCCCAAAAAAAAAGTCTCAGCACAATAATTCTGGATAAAGCTAAAATTAATTGCAAAGCAAGGCATAACAACATCAGTTATAGTTTTAAATATAATTTTTTAAGCATTGTTTTAAACTTATAAAAATAATATAAAACACATTTTGCATTAGCATGCATCACAATAACGACTGTACATTCTGCAACATTTTCACAGCCCCTATGCCCCAACCATTCAGGCCAAGAATTCTGGACAAAGCAAGAAGGCATAGGACAAATGCTAAACATCAGGGAAAACTTTTAAAATGCTTTTATAAAGTTATAAAATAACTGAATGGTTTTTCCTATAATTTGTTATTACTTTACTTCAATCCTCAAAAGTTTTGTTAGAAAACCAAATTACTTTAAGGGGTAAACCACTAATATCAAGCAAACAGTCCACAAAATTCCCATTGTCCTCACCCCCACCACTATCCTCTCCACACAGTAACTCTAGATGAAGCAAAATATAAATAAATAACAAACAAGATAAAGGTGTAACGTTAGGGGTTTAAAACACTGGGCTTATGAACTAATAAAGATGCTAGAATAACAGATTTTGCAGTAGCATGCTTTGCATGATTGCACATTTTTATATGCAAAACAGACCCAAAATACCAGGCAAACATCTGACCATTGTGCAACATTCTCACAACCCCTACCACCTTCCTAACCTCTGAGCACAACAATTCAAGACAATGCCAAAAATAATTGCAGAACAAAGACGTAACATCATGGATAGTTTTAAACATCGCTATTGTAAATTTAGAAAAATTTATAGACCAGGGTTTGCATTTAGATAATATCTGTGCATTCTGCAACATTCTCACAGCCCCTGTTCAACAACATCAACCTTCAGCACAATTCTGGACAAAGCAAAAAAAAAAAAAAAAAAAAAAAAATCACAAGAGAAATGTGTAACATCAGGGATTTAAAACACAAGCCATAAACTTGTAAAGATGCTAGAACAGGTCTTGCAGTAGCATGCATTGTGTGAACTCTCATTTGTATGAGAGATAGAACCAAAATACCAGGCAAACATGAAGATATTCTACAACATTTTCACAGACCCTAACCCCTCCCAACCGCTCAACGCAACAATTCTGGACAAAGCAAAAATTATTGTAGAACAAAGGAGTAGCATCACATATAGTTGTAAACATTGCTGTTATAATCTTAAAAATATATTAGAATAACAGGGTTTGCATTAGTCTACATTAAAACTACATCTGTGCATTCTGCAACATTCTCACAGCCATAATTCTGGACAAAGCAATAATAAACTAAATGAGTAAAGGATGCATATTCTTATGGAGGACCAACTAAAAGAGTAACACAAATCTGGCCTTTAATTATCACAGATCCCCCAATCTCTTAGCACAAAAATACTGAACAAAGCTAAAATAAAACTATTTCAATCACAGCACATCTCCACCACCACCTCAATTCTCTTAGCACAAGGATTTTGCACAAAAGACATTTTTTTGCAGTGGAAGGCTGCTACTATTCCTCTGCTCACTCTTCATGATTGTTGGCTGACTCCTGCTTCCTTCCATGCTGACCAGTTCAGCCCTTTTAACTTGCACTTGAAAGGATAGTTATTCAGAGCTTTCAAAAATTGCCCTTTCAAGGGCAGTTGAAAATGCAGTTCCTTGGCTTGTCCCAGTGATTGCTGATGGAAGGTTTTCTTCCCCAGTCCTTGTCCTACTCATGTTGCCAGTAATCCAATGAATGATCAGCTGAAAATTCAAGTAGTAAAGCAAACTCCTCTATTGAAAAACAAGAGGAAGGAATGCTTGCTACACACGTGGCTTTTTAAACACTGCTTACATAGGAAGTGTTCTGCAAGGACCAAACATATCCTTGCTTCATCACTTCCTTAAAGAAAACAAAGATTATACAACTTACTTCCCTGGCTGCTACAACCAATCAGGTCCTTGCTTCAATGAAGTGTACCTGATGGAGTGCAGATTTTAGCTGACATCACAGATTACAGGGAAGGCAATTAAAAGAAAAATAACATGAAACATTTTGGTAGTGCCACAAGTCACATGATGCTGTGCAAATGAGTCAACCAGAACCAGGCAAAGAGGAAGTAGAAACCCTCTCCACTTGTGTGTGATATGGATGCATGTTGACAGCAGGGGCTCTTGTATATGGTGAGAAAATCTAGGGGCACCAGTGGCCACCAGTTTGGTGAGTGTCTAACACCAACTATGTACATAAGAGAAGAAATGCATGACTTCATATATAATAAGTATGCACTGCCTCAACTATAAACATTAACAAAAACTGAACACAACCTCATACTGTAACAACAGACATACACCTGACAAATACATAATCTATACTAAGTTTAGTAATGGCAGTGCACAGGATTTCTAAAACTATGCTTTGCACTTTTAATGCTGAATTTCTCCTTCACTTCAAGTGGTTTTAACCTTGATAACCTCCCTTTTTGATTGGTACACCTGCCTTGACCATTTGACGATAGGTAACAACCCCTTTTGATTAGTACATCTGCCTTGACACTAGGTAACCTGTTGATTTGATTAGTACACCTGTCTTGATCCTAGGTGACCCCCTCTTTTGATTAGTACAACTGGCTTGACCTTAGATAATCTCACCTTTTGAATACCACACTTAGCTTGATTGCATTTTTTTACTGCAGCAGTACCTTAAAAATAGCCCTACTTCATTAAAACATTACGTTGCATGCACAGTTGTACAAACTGCTGAAGGCATAGCAACTAATAGAAAAGTCAGAAAAAGTTAAGATGCCCTATGTTACGCATTACATGTGTTAGTTAATGCAGTGGTGCAGCGGTTAATGTCACCTCACAGCAAGAGGTTCTCTGGTTTGATTCTTGGCTGGGGTGCCTTCTATGTGGAGGCTGCATGCTCTCCCTGTGTTTGCGTAGGTTTCTTCTGGGTACTCTGGTTTCCTCCCACATTCCAATGACATGCATCTGGAGCATTTCTCCCCAGGCCTCTGCTGAAAATAGGCTCTGCCCTAGTCAGACTTTCCCAGTCACCAAATGTTAAATAAATAAAAATAGGCATGACTACAAGAATCAAACCATTTATTCCTTGGAATTCAATGGCTTCTGATGGCACTGAGAAAGGCAGAGGGCACTGGTGGTGCCGAATCAAAAATCGTTCTGCAGTTGCTTACACAGGAACTACCAGAAACACCTGCTTGGGAACACCTACAATGGTTCCAGTATGAGGGAAATGCCTGTCTCTGTCTTGCCGGAGCTATCTTGAATGTCACTGGCATACCTCACTCTGGTAAGCAGTGTACATACTACTAGACTGACCTGCAGAGCCACTCTCCTGACCTTCTGAGCCAACGGGAAGAAAAGATCAGAGTAAGAGCACCTGGAATGTATTGTAAGTATCTTTGTCCAGTGTATACAGACTTTTAGTTTTCTGCTTAATATATATAGTAGGCTGTAGGCATGTAAATAAATGGTTATATTTACTCTACAGTTCAGCAGGCCATGCAAAAAAAAAAATCTCCCATACCAGAGGAGGATGAAAGGGTTTTCCAGGTACTAGAGTGCATATTCCTTTACTTTATTTATTTCAGTGCACTTGCTTTAGAGAATCTGCATTATTGCATTAGTTCTTTGGCAAGAGCATACATATCACTCACCCTTAGTGTGGTAAGTATGGGTATGTATACATGCAAAAGTATTGGTACTGAGGTTTGGTTACTGCTCCGAGCATGACTGAATACTTATTCAGGTAGTGTGTGTGGCTGTTTCAGTTGTAGGCCTGTACATGTTAATGTGACAGTACAGGAGAGAGCTATAGAAGGTAAACTGGACAGTGACTCACAGTTCAGTCTATGCACTTTCGAATAACACTCTTATACCTAAGTATATAAGGCACAAGTATCAAACTATCAAATTGTTTATTTGTGACTAGTTGGTTAGGATAACACATGTAGTATAGCACCCTTTACATACCAGACAACTGTGCTTCTAATCAGCTTTTTAGGTATTTTGCAGCTGTACTTTTAATTTGTATGATGTCATTAGTCATGTGTATGTCTTTTAGAGTTAGTATATTGATTTTTATGCCAATTTGTTTCTCTTTCTCTCTTTCTTCCTTTGTTTCTAACTTATTTTATACCATTTCCGTCCACTATTTTACAATTATGTACAGCAGCTGTCATGGCAGTGCTAACAGCTAGGCCTGGGTCCACAGTCACACAGTGGGCCCAGCCAGGCCCTGCTTCTCTTCAAGCAACATCATGTGCTACTGTGGCTGCACCAGGGGGCAGTGAGGTGACCATCCCCCCTGCCCTTGGTGGTGCTTCGCTGGCTTGGAGTGCATAATTCCTAGTGATGGTTCTGCCAGGAGTGGTGAGCTTGTGACCTGTACAGAGCTGGTCGAGGTGGTAGGAAAGCTGGTGAACCAGTGGCTGGATGCCCACATCACACATCTGGAAAGGCTCCTCCTGTGACTTTGAGTCACATCGCTGCCCAGCCAAGCTCACCCCAGCCAGAAACAACTCAGGCAGGACCCAGTGGGGTGGGTGGACAGGCTGCTGTCTGACATCTTTCTGGAGATAGCACTTGCAGTACAGTATAGGAGACCATACTGACCCTATCCCTCACCTGGTTTAGCACTCCTTTGTGTAACAATGCCCTTCACTGTTTGTTGTCCAATCCACCCCATCACCAGCATTCGTCCTTTGTATACGTTATCTGACTCCACTGTCCTTCCCCTCTCCTTTAGTGTGTCAGCACTTCCATATCAGCCCTCAGACTCTATTACATCTTTGTACGCTTGCCCCACTACCTACTCTAAACCTCTTACTATACCTTCCCCTTCCCCATCTTTACCTTTTGAGAAAAATGAAAAATGGGTACCTGTCCCACAAAAGGGAAAAACTACCCCCCTTTTTATTGTCCAATACTGCCATTTCCATCCGTTAATATGGTTAAAGAACAGATGTAAGCAGTGCAGTGGTCTCTTTAAAGTGGCATGCTTCTTTTCTCATTATTTCACTTCTTAGCACATGTGCACATGCTAAGGCATATACACCCTCTAATCTTGGCACTTTACCCATCAAACTCCTTAGCCAGTAATGTAGATTTTCCTCTCTTGTCACAGGTCCTACTCTGGGCATGCATTGGATTAATCATTATCAGCAGTCAGAGTAGTGAGTTTTCATTTAGTTAATTGATAATGAGCTCTGTGCCTCATTGTGCTATGAGCAGTACCTGCAGAAGGCAATCTGTGACTGAGCTGGGCATGTTTGTGAATCTTAGGGTATATCATAAAATGGAGGTACTGAAGAAACCAAGCAGTAACAATGCCATTGATATCACAGTGTTTTGACCTCATACAATCTAGAAGAACATACAAGCTTTGCACTGCATCACCAGAGGTCCAAATGTTTTTCTTTGTTTTAACTGGGAACACGAACTAATACTATGGCTTCCTTTCTAGCTATGACCTTGGGACAAGCAAAATATAAAAGTGTAGACTGTCAGGTTTTCATATAGTTCACAAAGATTCCAAAGCTATTTAACAATAATCTGAAAAGAATACAGTATCTATAAATGGTATTTTAGATGTTATTCTCAAGTGGCATCCTATGTACCTATAATCAGTCTGTTAAAGTATTATTCTCAAGTGGCATCTGAGAAGAAACTGGCCTGAGTTCATTTCCTGAGGTGGTAAGCATTAAGTACAGATTTGAAATGTAGAGGGCCACACCAATATTTAATACGTGTGAAGGGGAAGATTATTTATTTGGACTCAGATATGGTGAAAACCATAGCTAATGTGTGAAGGTAAAAGTTCAATTATTTAGACTCAGTCAAGATGAAAGCTGTATCTAATGTGTGAAGATAAAAGTTCAATTATTTTGTCTCGGATATAATGAAAGTTTTATCTAATGTGTGAAGATAAAAATATAGTTACTGATGCTCAAACGTGATGACAGATAAACAACATATTTAAAGGAATTGACCTCTAGTCTTTTTTGAGAGGATCAAAAAGATGGAGGAGTTGTAAATTTAATAAATGGGTAATAGTAGTTAGTAGTTTTGATAAACTAGGTTATGAACTAATATGCTTGAGTAATTCATCTTGTTTGAAGAAACAGAGCCCAGTGCGACACAGATTTGTTCACTGGAAGAAGTGAGCTGGCTGACCTGATATGTGTGTACACATGCACGTGTGTGTGTGTGTGTGTGTGTGTGTGTGTGTGTGTGTGTGTGTGTGTGTGTGTGTGTGTGTGTGTGTGTGTGTGTGTATCTGTCTGTGTATGTACTGTGAGGAGAGATACTTTCTCAGTGGATGGAAAACTTCCTTACATAGTGAGACACCAGCCTTTGGGATAAGTAGAATGGAAACAGATTAGCATGTTTTATGTTGAGATAAGATTTTTTGATAGAGATGTGGTCAATGTGATAAGAGAAAACTATAATGGGCTCAGACCAGAGAATGAAGTACTTAGCTCATTCCTTCCAATGGAGCCCTGGAAGCGGATGCTCTAACTTCCAGTGATCGCATCCTGTGCCATTTAACAGACTCGTGGTATTCATACTCATTGCACTGAGGTGCAGTTTATCGAGACATGCTGTGCTTAGATGCAGCAAGCTTAGCCAGCTTAAGAAAAGCTTTTCCATATGAGACAATAATGAGATGTAAATGAGGAATGATTTAAATGCATGTGATAGACTTATATAAATTAGGTCATTTCCTGCCTGTTTGAAATTCATAGCATGTGATAGACTTACATAAGTGAGGTCATTTCCTGCCTGTTTGAAATTCGTAGTCTCTTTTTATGTACTTCTGCACAGTACACATATGCCTTATATATACTTTGCATTTGGTGAACATGCTTGTTGTAGCTGGCAGTCTGCCTATTTCTCATTGAGATCTGCTTGCCTGGGCTGAATCAAAACTGTAGGTTCCCAGAGGCCCTCACCAGTTGGGAAGGCACAGATATAGGCAAAGACTAACTCATTTTAATGCTGCTGACCAAGAAATCCTTTAGAGATTTAGAGTATACAGGGAAATAGTAAAGCTTTGGTGAGTTTGTATGGCCCACACGGAATGGGGGCATGTTCATAGGTTCATTGGTGTGTACTAGGCTAAAACCCTGGAGCCTTTACAAGCCTAGCCCATAGGATTGCCCTGGCATCATGCCACCTGACCTTAGTTCCTAGTGCTTCTGTCGAGCAGAGCCACTGGAGTGATCCCTGGGGTGAATTTTCTATTTCCCATCCACTCATCAAGATTTCTCTTGAAGAGGGCCAGTGAGGTGCTCTGCTTGACATGTATGGGAAGTCTATTCCATAGCATGGGCAGTCTCTGGGTTATAAACCTGTCCTTCCAGCATGTTCTGTTGATTGTGGTAATGAAGTTGAGGTCTCTGGAGCATGTGGTGTGGAGGGATTGGGATTTTTTTAGATGTAGCATTTTTAACAGAGCTGGGTCAGACATGGCTTTGTAAGTCAAGCAGAGATCGCCTCTAAATAGGTGATATGAGACAGAGAATAGTTGGAGTTTTTTTGAGTCTGTTCATATAGGACAAGTGTTTAAGGCCTAGGATCCTCTTTGTGAGGTACTTTTGTGGCCTCTCCAGTTGTTGCAGGTGTCTAGTGAGGTATATGCCAAATGGGGCATTGTACTCGATGATTGGCCTAATGAGGGAAGAGTAGAGGGAGACAATGACCTCTTTTCTTCCTGGATACAAACCACTTAGTAATGATATGTGCCACATAGAAGGACTTTCCGATCACAGTGGCAATGTGGTGGTCAAAAGAGAGGTTGCTGTCAACCTGTGTTCCCAGATCTCTTATAACTGAAGAAACACAACTGGAATAGCCAAAGACAAAGGTAGACCAAAAATTAGTGTAAAATTTATTACTCGCTTTTGTTAGAGACTTCTTCAGTAAAAACAAATACATTAACTCACTAACAATGCAAGTTTAAATAATCTGAATGAACCAATAAGAATGTACTTCAATTAAGACATCATTAAAATCAATTAACAAGATAAAAATACAGAAAAAATAGCCAATATCACAAAATTATTTATTAACATACACTCTACTGTGTTTTAAAAAAAACATTTAATATTCACAGCCTCATTTAATCCGGGTTCTCAATCAAAATTTAATGTTATTTACCACAAAGCTTCTCTTTGTTCAAATAGAGTTTTAAACTTACCACCCCTCACATCCAGTTCCTTTTGTTCCAATACTGAAAACAGAAGTTTGTTGTACTGAGGGGATCTAAGTATATGCTTATGAAAAACATTTTTAACACCTTTATTTTTATATTGCAATAATGCTCCCTAATTCTAGTATGTAGTGTACGAGTGGTCATCCCAATGTAAACACACCACGGTGGGAACACACTCCAATATAAATCATCCTTTTACTTTTACAAACTGAAATGACCAGGGACTTTGATAGCATAAGGCAAGTGTGCTAAACTTTTTATGGTCCTTCTAATATATAGCTACAGGTACTACAGCAACCACATGTAAACATACCTAGGGCTCTATTACAGTTAGTTAACCTATTACCAGCTGATACTTCATTTTTTTCAAATAAAAATTTTAAATTATAATGTTTCTTAAACACAAAAAAGGTCTAATTCCAACGATCTTAAAAAGGTCTTGGTTTCCTTCCAAAATTTTCTAATTTTCCTTAATAATGTTTTGAATGAACACTGAATCAACTGTCATGTCCAAATTGCAGTATGTATGCCCTTTATTGGTTTTATTACTAATATTATTAACAAATGGAACAACAAGAATAGGGGGATAATGGGACATCCTCTTGCTAATAACAAACTCAGCTATGTTTCTTAACTGAACCTCTTGATAACCCCTTTCAAGAAATAAATGAATAATAAATTCTACTTCATCTAAAAAAATGCAATTTTTCACTAGTCATTTGGCTTGCTCTTATGAACTGCCCCTTTAGAATATTTTTCTTCATAAAAGAAGGATGTAAACTCTGGTAATGTAAGTAACTCTTTGTAACTGTGTCCTTATAGGTTCATAGGTAGATACTAAGCTATTGGCCCTAGGGCATATATAAGCCTAGCCAGAAAGGTACCCTGACTTTCGCCATCCAAGAAAATTATTTTCCTGTGCCACTGTCAAGCAGAGCCGCAGAAGTGATCCCTGGGGTGAATTTCTTATTTCCCATTCAATTATCAGGATTTTTCTTGAAGAGTGCTAATGAGGAGCTTTGTTTGATATAGATAGGTAGTTTGTTCCAGAGTATGGGGAGTCTCTGGGACAGGAATCTATCCCTCCAGCAAGTTCTGTTTATTGTGGTGACCAGGTTTAGGTCCCTAGAGCATATAGCTTGGATGGATTGGGATTTCTTTAAGTGAAGCATGTCAAATAGCTCTGGGTTTGACATAGCTTTGTATGTTAGGCAGAGATCGCCTCTGAGTAGGCGATATGTGATGGAGTAAAGCTGGAGTTTTTTGAGATGGCCTGTGTAGGGCATCTGTTTGAGGCCAGTAATCATCTTTGTGAGGTATTTCTGAGGCCTTTCCAGTTGTTGTAGATGTCTTGTGAGGTACATACCAAAAGGGGCGTTGTACTCTATAATGGGTCTAATGAGTGATGAGTAGAGGGGAATAATGACTTCTTTTTTCCTGGATGAGAAACCTTTTGTGATGAGGTGTTCCATGTAGAAGGATTTCCTGACTACTGTGGCGATGTGATTATCAAACGAGAGACTAGTGTCCACCTGTGACCCAAGGTCTCTTACCACACTTTCGGTGTTAAGTAGACTACCACCTATGTGGTAGTTCATGGGTATAGAGTTTTTGCCAAAGGGGATGACAATGCACTTTTTGGCATTGAGCTTGAGGCCATGGCTTTGACACCAGGCATCTGCCTCAGTGAGGCCCTTTTGTAGGATGTCCACATCATTAGTAGTTTCAGTTATGGCTCCTAGTTTGCAATCATCTACAAATTTTGTTAGCCAAAGACCTTTTGTGTTAGCCTGTACTTCAGAGAAGTTGATACCAAACAGGAGGGGACCTAGGACTGAACTCTGTGGTACTCCACTCATCACTGGTCTGAAGTTGGATTTGGAGTCTGCTACTTTCACAGTGTGGGTTCTGTCAGTGAGCCAGTTGGCAACCCATCTTGTGACATAGGGATTTATACCTAGTTTAGTGAGTTTATCTATAATTCCAGAGTGGGGGGGGGTGTCAAAAGTCTTGGCAAGATCTAGATTGGCTGTGTGAACCACCTTACCCTCGTCTACAGCTTTAGTGACTGCTTTAAAGAAGTCTATCAGGTTTAGGAGACATGATCTGCCTTTTACAAACCCAAATTGGGTAGGGTCCAGAGTTTGGAGATTACCAATGTCTTTGTTTATAAGTTCCATGATGATACATTCCATGGATTTGCAGACCAGGCTCATCAGGCTAATGGGGCAGTAGTTCCCAGGGTCCATGGTGGCTCTCTCTTTGTGGAGTGGGATAACCGTCACAATGTGCCATTCAGTGGGCACAAAGCCTGAGGTAAGGCTATGATTGAACATGGTACTTAGGTGGGGTGCCAGTTTGTTCTGTAGTTCATGTAGAATGCAGCCTGGGATGTTGTCAGGACCCATGGATGCTGTGTTCTTGGCTTTGGAGAGTGTGGTTTTTACCTGTGCAGCCGTGATTACAGGAACTTTGTATTCTTCCTTTATAGAGATGGATCCTTTAGCAGGTGAGAGGGGGGTAAAGTTAGCACTGAACCTATCTGCCAGGATGTTGGCAATATCAGTTGATTCTGTATATTTAGTGCCATTGTGCTGTAACTCAGAGCAGATCTGAGTGTTACCATTGAGATTCTTGACATGGCTATAGAATGTTTTGTGGTTGTCTTTAGAATCAGTGGTGATTTTGTTTTCGTAACTAGCTTTGGAGGATTTTATGAGGGACCTCAGCTTCTTACTGAGGCTGATCAGGGAGTTCCTACAATCATGGGATTTTACTCTTTTTTACAACAGTTTCTTTCTTCTGTTGTGGAGTTTATACCAGGAGACCACCAAATTGGCTTCATTTTTTTGGAGAATAGCATCTTAGTTCTGTTAGGGATAGCACGATCCATGCACTTGTGTAAGTGCTTATAAAGTGCATTTGTGTAGGATTCAGCAGTTGTACCTCTATTGTCCGTCTGCATGGGAGTCTCAAAGTTTGCCACTTCTGCCTTAAGCGTGAAGTTGGCTTTGGAGACATTTTTTATGGTAGTTTCCCTAGTGGGGAATGGGGCAGGATGTGGATATCTAGTGTGATTAGCTTGTGGTCGGATCTGACCAATGAGGAATTGACCTTTGGTGTGGAACACCGGTCACCCATGTTATTAATGACCAGGTCTAGGATATTGCTGCCCCTGGTGGGGGTGTGGATAAGTTGATCCAAGGCACTGGAATTTATGAATTCCAGAAAATGTTGACCAAAAGAGTTAGAACATGAGTAGTTTTCCCAGTTAATGGTGGGGTAGTTGAAATTGCCCATTATTAGGGTGTTAGGTTGTACCCTAATATTTTCCAGTGTATCAAGAAATGAGGAGTGGGAATCCTGGTGCATGTGGGGGATCTGTAGCAAGCTACAATTTGGATTGCAGTCTTGCCCAGAGTTAGTTGCACTTGGATAATCTCGGATGCATTATGCTGAGCAACTAGCCTGGAGGTGTGGATATCCTTTATGAATATGGAGACACCTCTGCCTTTAGTGTTTCGGTCCAGGTTAGGTGGCCGAAAGGTGTGGCATGAATTATAGCCTGGTAATGCAGGGGTGCTCTCTGGAGCCTTAAACAAGGTCTTTGACACTGCACAAATGTCGATGTTCTCCATTTTAAGAAGTGCCTCGAGTGAGTGCATTTTGAGGTTTAGACTTCTAGAATTGAGTAGCAATACCCTCAGATTTTGCTTGCTTGTACCTGTTATGGTGGTGAATTTGTCATTTGAACCTTGCCTAAAAAAGGCACTATAGGGGTGGCAAGAGCCTTAGCCAGTATCCGGAACCCCAAGGGCGACAGGTGCAGGCCATCTCTGGCAAAGCATCGTGGCCTGTCGATTATGTCATCCCAGGTAGACAAATACTGGATCCCCTTAGAATGACACCAGAATGTTAGCCAATTGTTGAAGTCAATCATTTTGTCCTTGTACTGTGGTATAATTCTGGGTGATGGCAGGATGCTACTCAGGGCTAGGGTCATACCTGCCTGGGCTACAAGATCGGAGAGCTCCTCCATGTCTCTTTTCATGTAGTCCAGGGGGGGGTACATTTCAGGTCATTCACACCACCATGGACAATGACAGAGTCATATTTGTACTTGTTGTGGAGTGACCTGAGTGCGTGCATTATGTGACGAATCCTGGCACCTTACAGGCAGCTGACAGTAACTTTTTCCTTGTTTAGCCTGGTGAGTGGAACATCAGTGTGCCTGACTATGGAGTCACCTATGACTAGAGTATTGGGTACGTTGTTATGCCTTATGGGCTGTGGTTGAGTGGCACACTGAGTTTGCAGGCTATGGGTCATTTTGGTTGTGTTGGGGGTGGAGGTTGCTTGCATTTCTGCTTTGGAGGGCTCTGTTGCTTGGGCAGGTTTTTATTGAGAGCATCCGCAAATGTAGCTGTGTGTTTTGTGTTTCTATGTGTGTGTTTTGGTGGTGTAGGTTTTGAGGGACTATGTGATGAGTGTGGTGTGGTGCAAGTGTTTACCTTCTCCTCTTGACTGTCTAGTCCAGTCTTGTGTGAAGAGAGTTTTGCTTCCAGTTTGGCTATGTAAGTGCGTCTCTCACAGGTTGTAGTGTTGGGTGGTAGGAGGAGAGGGTTGTCTGTGTACATGAGGCAATTGCTGCATTGCCCCAAGATGCCCATATTCATCAGGTAGACAGGAGAAAACACCAAGAGCTGACCCTTAGACATGCCTGGATAGGTGCTATTTATTAAGTACAAAAAACTGTTTTCCTCTAGATAAGTGAGGAAAGTTGAGTGTTGTAGTAAATAGTAGCTTATTTAGTGCTTACAACGAGTTCTGAACAAGTGCTGAGCTCAAAAAAACAGGTTTGAGTGCTAAAACTAAAAACTAGCTAGTTCTAAGGGAAAATTTGAAGAGCAGACTTTATGGCACCGGGAATAGTTTAACCCTAAGTGGCAATGCATAAAGTGTATGTGTAGATATATATATATATATATATATATATATATATATATATATATATATATATATATATATATATATATATATGTATTTATATATATATATAACAGTAGCAAATGAGCAAACTGATTTAAACAAAATTAACCAATAAAAGCTAGCAATCGAGCCCCATTCCTGCAGTCTTCGATCAGACAAGTTGTAACTGCACACTGCTGCCACTAGGGTGTAGGGGAACCTTCTCCAAAAAAAAGATGACCTGGATTAGTGCTCAAGTTATACAAACAAAGCTAGATTCAGCAGGTCTGAATCTAGTCAGAAAGAAACAGTTTAAATAAGGAGGCACAATAGGCCTTTAACCAGAAACTCCCAGCTCAGAAGGGCAGAATATACCCTCTCCTCCCACAAGAGTGCAGACCACACCTTCTTAATGTAAAATAACTGTCCCAAAGCCCAAGTGCTTAAACCAGAACTAATACACGTTAGAATAACAGACACTAAACCTTCAATCAGCAACTCCCAACTTAGAAGGATGTAAGCTACCTGTCTTGCCACAACAGTGCAGACCACAAACCTTCTTAATGAAAAACAACTGGTCTGAAGCCCAAGTACGTAAACCAAAGGCTTAGAATAACAGTTACAATTTAATCGGCTACTAAAAAGCAGTAACAAATGCAGCAGAATAAATGCAATTAAGTACTTTTAAGAAAAGGCAGCAAAAGCAAAATAAAGTGGGAAGAAACACAAATACAGTAAAAGCAGATGAATAAAGTGCAATTTTTTTCTTTTTTCTTTTTTATATATAACAATAGAAAATGAGAAAACTGATTTAAACAAATTACCCAATTAACCAGTAAAAAGCTCAAAACTGAGTCTTGTTCTAGAAGTCTTCAATCAGACAAGTTCTAACTGCACACTCCTGCCACTAGGATGCATGGAAACCTTCTCCAAAAATGATGGCCTGGATCAATGTTCAAGTTGTACAAACAAAGCTAGATTCAGCAGGCCTGAATCTAGTCTATGCTACAGCAAACAAGGTGCACCAATTTCAGAAATAAACAGTTCAATTAAGCAGGCACAATAAGCCTTTAACCAGAAATTCCCAGCTCAGAAGGGAAGAATCTAGCCTCTCATCCCACAAGAGTGCAGACCACAAACCTTCTTAATGTAAAATAACTGGCCTAAAGCCCAAGTGCTTAAACCAGAACTAATGCACTTTTAGAATAACAGATACTGAGCCTTCAATCAGCAATTCCCAACTTAGAAGGATGTAAGCTTCCTGCCCTGCTAAAACAGTGTAGACCCCAAACTTTCTTTTTTTTTCTTCACTAAATATTTTTTTTTTATTATTTCAAATAAGATGTCTTAAACATTACATGAAATAAAGATAAATAACACATTTACAATTCTAAAACATTACTAACTTCAAACCATTATACAACTATTTACATTGGTGTCTATGCAAATAACATTGAAATTCTATATTATATAAAGTTAGAAACATAAGATGATATATCTTCTTCGATATTTTCAAGTATTTCCAGTACTTTCATCCAAGAGTAATAGTAAGAAGTAGATCTTTTAGTTCTGTTCTTCACTGTTAATATTTCCATGTGAGCAACTGTTGTTGTTAAAGTCTCAAATTCCTTGAACGTAGGCGAAGCCTAATTTTTCCAGTGTATAGTTATGATTTTATGTGAAATTGCCAATAGTGACCATAGAATTTCAGTGTCTTTTTTTGGTACACAGTTTGGAATAGGAGAGTTGAATAAAATTAAAGACTTTGTTAATTGAAAATTATCATTATAAACAGTCTGAAAAAAATAATTAATGGATTTCCAGTACATATTGAGACATATACATTCATAACAAACATGCTGCCAATCTGCTTTTATCTTGGTATGGCATCTCCAACATTGATCTTCAATAGAATACATTTTGGCTAACCTATGTGGTGTATAGAAACTTCTATGTAGATATCTCCAAGTGAATAATTGCCAGTATTTTGATAATGTAGAAAATTTGGAAGATTTTAGAATATTACTTTTTTCTTCTTCAACTGGAGGATGGTTGTTTATTAAAGTATAATAATCCCAGTGTGATTTTTCATGATAGTTTTTTGTTTTTTTAACAATTTTATAGATATTAGACAAATAACCTGAACCCTGATAAGGCTGTTTTGTGATAAGAATAAGGTATTCAATGAGTTTTGGAGCTTCATGTCTAACTGAATGTTGCATTTGTTCTATTTTATTTATAAGAAAATGCCTTAGATTTTGTAAAAACAGCCAATTGTCTTTATTTATATTATAATTATAAATTATCTGTTCCTTTGTTAGAATTTTCCCTTTCTCTATAAGTTGATGCCAAAAGAGTAATGTTTCTTCTTTAAGTATATTTATTTTAGATATTTGGAATGTATCTAGAATATTTGGTGTAAAAGCTATAGGAAAATAAGAAAAATCCAAGAATTAATATTTGGTATTTTGTTTATATATGTTCTGAACACTGAAAGTGTAGAGCTTACATAGTTTGATGGCAATTTATTAATATTATTTCTTTTCCCTAAAAAATAATCTTTTAACATCCATATAAGGGGTGATGGTATTACTGTTAAGTTGTCTTGTATATGATTATAATTGATTTCTATGTAAATCTGCTCATGGGCTTGTTTCCATATAGGTGTGTATGAATTATTTAACCATAGTGTTATGTTTTTAATAACAGATGAGGTAATATATAAATCAATATCCGTAAATTAATTCCACCATCTTCCCAATCTGGCAAATGTTTATTTAAGGCTATACGGGTTTATTTGGAAACCATAGAAAATTTAAAATTAGTTTATTGTATCTTTGAATAATATATTTGGGAGGTGGCAATGAAAAATTTTGTATTAAGTATAATATTTTGGGAAATATGTTTATTTTAATAAGATATAATCTGTCTGCTGTTGAAAAGATATATTTATTCCAGTAACCAATTGTTTGTTCTATTTTGTCTAGTATTTTATTATAGTTAAATATTAGAGAATCTGTTAATTCATTGAGTAGATTTATTCCCAGATATAATAATTTACTTTCTGTTACTATATATTTGGAAAATCTTTTGTTTATATTATTTTTTTTTACAATTACAGGGCATAATTTTAGTTTTGTTTTCATTAAATTTTAAGCCTGAAATATTTTGAAATTTATTCATGGAGTTAAATAGAGCATTCAAAGACTCATTTGCATCTGAGAGAGTTAATAGTATGTCATCAGCAAAGAGTTGGATTTTAAGGTTTAACATTTTATTAATACAAATGCCCTTTATGTTATTGTTTGATCTGATTTGATTTGCAAAGGGTTCTATGAGTAATGCAAATAACAATGGTGATAAAGGGCAACCTTGTTTAGTTCCCTTTTTATTGTTATAGGGCCTGATCTATATGATCCCAGTTTAACATATGCAGTAGATTTTTCATATAGTATTTGGATAAGATTATTAAAATTAGAAGGAAAGTTATATTCTTTTAAAACTAGTGAAAGAAAGTTCCAGTTAACCGAATCAAAAGCTTTATTAATATCTAATGAGATTACATTTAAATTTAGGACTTTATGTTTGCTATAATCTATTAATGTTAGTATTCTTTTAATATTATCTGAAGTATTTCTTCCTTTAATAAAACCTGTTTGATCTTTGTGAATTAAGAAAGGAAGAAAGTGTTTGATCCTATCTGCGTATATAGCCATAAACATCTTGTAGTCTATATTGAGTAATGATATTGGCCTATATGAGGAACACTGTTTTTCATCTTTATCTGGTTTGATAATTGGGGATATCAATGAATATTTCCAAGAGGGTGGTATATTCAAATCTTTATTGGCTATATCATATACTTTTAATAATAAAGATATGGCTTGATTGGGTATTAATTTATACATTTCTGGTAGCATATTGTCTGGGCCAGGTGCTTTATTTGTCTTGAGCTTTTTAATTTGTGATTTTAATTCTGTCATATTGATTGGTTTGTTTATAATGTCTATTTGTTCTTGTGTTAATTTAATATGAATATTGTTTTCTAAGTATTTTTTATATCCTTAGTAGGTGTATCTTGAGTATTTATGGAATTATCAATGTTAAATTGGAGTCTGAATGCTTCTAAAATATCATTTAGTTCCGTAACTCTTTTGTTAGTATTGGGAATAAATATTTCTTTTATTTGCTTAGATTTAATTATTTTTTTGTTCTATTAGTTAAGTATCTCAGGTGTGCTGAATTAGTAGAGTATGAGTTTATTTTTATCTTTTCTAAGTTAATCATAATCTTATGGTGTAGCAATTCTGTAAACTTCTTATTGATTTGTGTAAGTTCTTGAACTTGAGTAGCATTACCCTTTTGTATTTCCAGTTTCAATTTATCTTCTTTGTTTTGTAAGTCTAGCATATCTTTATTCCATAACTTCCTTTTATTTATGTACCAGGATAATATCTTCCCATATGTAACTGCTTGTAATGAATCCCAGCCATATATTTCTGAAATATCTTCTGTGTAATTTATTTCTAGAAAGTTTTTGATTGTTTCTTCATAAAATTCTTTGAAATCTCTCAATTTTGTGATATAGGAAGGTATCCTAGTAATGGGATTTGAATAAAATGGTGTAAGCTCTATCTCAAAGACTATGGCATTATGATCAGATAAAGGACAATTTATGATTTTGACTTTGTCAATTTTTGTTATTAGGTCATTGGCAACATATATTCTATCAATTCTAGAGTTAGTTTTATATCTATGATAATAAAATGTGAAGATTAGTGAGTCTGGTTCTGCAAATTCATTTATATCTTTTAAATACAATGTATCTATAAATTTTGATAGTGCTTTAGAGATGGGTTGTTTTCTTCTTTTGGATTTAGAATTTGTATCTTTTTCATTCATTATACAGTTGAAGTCTCCTGCCAATATCAGGCTACCCTTAGTTAAATGAATTATCTCTTCAAAATGCTGCTTAACTGTTTTTAATCCTAGTCCTGGGATCCAATATAGATTTACTAATGTATAGATTCTCTTATTTAACTCTATTGAAACTAGACAAAACATACCTGATGTATCTTGATGAGTAGTAATTATTTTAGGTGTTATAGTTGAGTTGCGAAGTAGTATAGCTACTCCTCTTTTTTGTTTTGTATTGAGAGTTTATTAGTACTGTGTAATTATTAATATTTAAGTTGTTTATATCTCTATCTAATAAGTGTGTCTCTTGTAAAAAGATTATTTGTGGTTTATGTAAGTTTATGTACTTGAATAGGCTTCTCCTTTTATTACTATTATTTAGACCATTAACATTTATGGATAAACATTTCATTTCCTAGTTTTGAGTTTGTTTTATGTGTGAGTTTATGTAAATATTGTTTATTCTTAGTTCCATCTTGGATACAGTATTCAAAAAGTTTTTCTTGTATGATTTTTGCATGTTTCTGAGTGACACCAAAGTGATAGAATAAAAAAAAACAAAGAACTTCCAAACTTGTAATTCTTAACCTTAAAACCATTCCCTATTGCTATGAGGTAATATACCTCTTCGTTTGGTTAGTGAATCTAACCAAACAAACTTTCTACCCTCACAAATAATATTTGGATCAGTTTCTCTTATCCTCTTAGTTTTAAATAAAGATAATTGAATAATATATTAAGATAATCTAATCAGCTAAAATATATACATATATTCTTTACTCATCTTATTGTAATTCAATAATACTTACTTCTAAGCAGGTTTCAAAAAGGTACAAATATTTAGATTAAGGTAGTATCATTTCAAAATAATTTAGGGTATTAATAAACATCATGTTAAAATCTATAACTGTATATTTCATACATCTGTTGAAAACTATTTACATTACTGTATAATACAGTACCATTGTTGTGCAATTGTTTTAGACTACTCAAGTCCGAAACCAGTGTTTAAATTAATATTTTCAAAGTCATATTGGAATAAAAACATGAATAGTTCTGAAACCACATCATATTTCATGTTTAACATAAACTGAAATGCGATACAATGTATAAGTATATTAATATTTCTTTAGTAGACATTAAATATGTTCCTCTGATTGCATTTTTCAGCTTTTCAATGACAATTCCCATGGCTGGAGACAACAAGATCACAATTTAGACAGCTCCCTTATCCAAGAGACCACTCATAATGTTGTTACCTGATTGAGTGTCTTGTTGCCAACACTTCCATCAACCCTCAGAGGGACCCTGCACAATGAAAACTGACACAGTACAGAGGTAAAACTGCAGCGCACTTGACCACACCCTCGAAGCAAACATCTATGTATATCACACATCAACTCCCACAGCTTAGACTGACACCCAACCAGTGAGTCTATCTGCTGACAACAAGTGCTGGAGATACAATCCTGACCTACTCAACACCAGTAATTCAATCCTATGACTGAACAAAAGTATACTGGAGAACACATCAAAACAATGGAAGCTGCCAAGATTCAAACCACCATGTATGAAAATATTACAGGCCAAAATTCCCAACCCATTTTGCAGCAAAGAGACAAACGTATTCAAACCATGGGGTAACACCTTTACCACGTCAAAAAGGTGTCCAAGAAGCTTGTTTTTCCTCCAACATCGGAGGACAGCCACGATGATCCATGCACTGCAAGAGTACCATTTTATCCTGGCAATTGCTTCACGACTGTATATAGAAACATTTAATCCAAATCATTAACTGGCACCACAACAATATTTCTCAGAAAAGTTGTTTTACAGCCAATGACCAGACAGAACGCATCATTGAGAGGATACATTTATCAAATATCAAGTGCCCCAGCCATAATACAAGTGTCTCTTCAAATCAATCCCCAACGAATCTACTGCCCACCAAACTTGCAGACCAATACTGGCATCCTTTCATGCAGTCACATTGAAACACAAAAATACAGGTCCGCTGATCAGGAACAACCAGGCTCTCAACTGCCAGACAACACACCCGTCTGCAGAAAGGTCCAAGAATCATAGTTGCATTGTCAAGCATCCTTGTCCACACTAACAGTAACATGATATACCCGCATACACTAGTATTGTGTCATTCTTGATAATGTAAAAAGCCAGGCAATATCATAAGAAGGGTGAAGCCACAGCCAGGCAACATAACAAGAAGAGCACAGCCGCAGTCACCATTCAGATGAGCAAACGGGAACAGCATGAGCCATCTAAGGATGGATAGCCCATTGAGTACCTGCCACAATGCATGCCCATAATGCATGGCAACCCAGTAACAAATTAGGGTGTGGGCTAAGCCTCTCCTCCTTCCACTCAAATCAGATCCAACACAATATGTGTGTAGAACACAGATGCTTTGGCAAAGCCCAAAGCCACATGGGATATAAACATTGTATAATTGACACACCAGGTCAAATCCACTGTTGTTATGTTACTCATTATAATTGCCTATAACCCCAAACTTTCTTAATGTAAAACAACTGGTCTGAAGCCCACGTGCTTAAAGTAAAAGGCTTAGAATAACAGTTGCAATTTAATCAGGCTACTACCAAGTAGTAATAAATGCAACAGAAGAAGTACAATTGAGTACTTTCAAGTAGAGGCAAAAGCAAAATAATGTAATAAAGTAGGAAGAAACACAAATACAGTAAAAGCAGATGAATAAAGTGCACATATTTTTCCTCTTTGTATCTAGACTGGGAGGAGTGTCACAGATCAAATATACAGTAGGGGCGGGCAATTGCAAAGCCACCAAGTATAACAAGAAGACATCAATAGGGAGGGAGGGTAGGGAAATCAAGTTGTTTGACCAGTATTTAACACAGCAGGAATAAGGGTGGAAGAAAAATACTACTTTCAGCACAGATCAGAAGCCAGCGAATATATATATCTAAACCAGTCACGCAAAAACAATTAGGATACTGCAGAACTTTGAAAGGAAGTGCCCAAAAATATACTTATCACTTTATATTTCAAATTGTTTCAGTAGCACTCTCAGTCAGAACTCAAGGAGTTTCAAACAATTAATGTAGAGGTAACAAACAGGGAATATTAATTATACTAGCAAGCCTTGAGAAAATCAGATAAAACACACAAGTTGTTTGACCAGTATTTAACACAGCAGGAATAAGGGTGGAAGAAAAATAGCACTTTCAGCACAGATCAGAAGCCAACAAATATATATATCTAAATCAATCAAGCAAAAACAATTAGGATACTGCAGAACTTTGAAAAGAAGTGCCCAAAAAATATCTTATCACTTTATATTTCGAATTGTTTCAGTAGCACTCTCAGTCAGAACTCAAGGAGTTTCAAGCAATGAATGCTTACGATGTATTCGACTGACAAACCTATTAAAGCACAAATCCCATTCTAAATTAACATCTAAAAAATTAACTTTCAACTCCACATCTCCAAGAGTGAATTTCAAAAACTCAGAGCCCTGATTTAAGGCTCCTACAAACCCGTGTACTCTATCTAAATTACCTCCTATTACAAAAATTAAGTCGTCCACGAATCTTTTGTAAAAAAATTACCTGGAACTGGTTGAAGAAACTATACAAAATCTGGTATCCGGTAATCCCACCAACCCATTACCATATTGGCAAAAGAAGGAGCAGTGGGGGAGCCCATCACTACCCCCTCAATCTGTCTAAACATATTTTTATTAAACATAAAATGTCCAGCAATTCACAGTAGAAATTAACTTGATCATTAGAAAGCTCAGAAAATCTGTTTAAAAACTAACATGTTCCACACCAGTATCATGTTTGACCCAAGTAAATACATTTTATTCACAGTAGATGTGGTATGTTTTTTTACTTGCATTCCACATGGTACTGGTGTGGAACATGATAGACAGATTTTAAACAGTCACAAAGTACAAACTGAAGCAAAAAAACACAAAAGCCAGAAGTAGCTGGATTGAACCCACTCCAAGTACTGCACAGTTGCAAATCATGACACAGTTGTAGAATGCAAGATTCAATTTATTAACTTCAGAACATAAATGTGGAGATGTGGAGATGAAAGTTAATTTTTTAGATGTTAATTTCGAATGGGATTTGTGCTTGAATAGGTTTGTCAGCCGAATACATCATAAGGACACATTTACAAATAGTTACTTACATTACCAGAGTTTACATCCTTCTTTTATGAAGAAAAATATTCCAAAGGAGCAGTTCATAAGAGCAAGCCAAATGACTAGTGAAAATTCACATTTTTTAGATGAAGTAGAATTTATTATTTTTTTATTTCTTGAAAGGGGTTATCAAGTGGTTCAGTTAAGAAACACAGCTGAGTTTGTTATTAGCAAAAGGATGTCCCATTATCCCCCTATTCTTGTTGTTCCATTTGTTAATAATATTAGTAATAAAACCAATAAAGGACATACATACTGCAATTTGGACATGACAGTTGATTCAGTGCTCATTCAAAACATTATTAAGGAAGACTGAAAAATTTTGGAAGGAAACCAGTACCATTTTAAGGTCGTTGGAATGAGACCTTTTTTGTGTTTAAGAAACATTATAATTTAAAATTTCTATTTGAAAAAAATGAAGTATCAGCTGGTAATAGGTTAACTAACTGTAATAGAGCCCTAGGTATGTTTAAATGTGGTTGCTGTAATACCTGTAGCTATATATTAGAAGGACCATATATAAGTTTAGCACACTTGCCTTATATTATCAAAGTCCCTGGTCATTTCAATTGTAAAAGTAAAGGATTGATTTATATTGGGGTGTGTTCCCACTTTGGTGCCTTTTTCATTGGGATGACCACTAGTACATTAGACACTAGAATTAGGGAGCATTATTATGATATAAAAAAGAAAAATGTTAAAAATGCTTTTTATAAGCATACACTTAGATGACCTCAGGACAACAAATTTCTGTTTTCAGTATTGGAACAAAAGGAACTGGATGTGAGGGGTGGTGATTTTAAAACTCTATTAGAACAAAGAGAAGCTTTGTGGCAAATAACATTAAATTCTAATCGAGAACCTGGATTAAATGAGACTGTGAATATTAAATACTTTTTAAAACACCGTAAGGTGTATGTTAATAAATAATTTTGTGATATTGGTTATTTTTTCTGCATTTTTGCCTTGTTAATTGATTATAATGATGTCATAATTGAAGTGCATTTTTTATTGTTCATTCTGATTATTTAAACTTTCATTGTTAGTGAGTCAATCTATTTGTTTTTTCTGATGAAAGCAAGTGATAAATGCAAGTTTCTGCTAATTTTTGGTCTACCTTTGTATTTGGCTATTCCAGTGGTGTTTTTTCACTTTTGGTTTTCTGGAATCATGAACTTTTGTGGTTTTCTAGAGCTCTTATAATGCCTTCTGTGTTCAGTGGACTACCATCAATGTGGTAATTCAAGGGAACCGGGTTTTTCCCAAGGGAGATAGCAACACATTTTTTGACATTGAGCTTAAGGCCATGGTTCTGACACCAGTCATTGTTCTCATTGACACCTTTCTGTAGGATGTCAACAACACTTGGGGAGTTAATAATAGCTCTCAATTTGCAATCGTCTCTGAACTTTGTCAGCAAGAGTCCCTTCATGTTGGCCTGGACTTTAGAGAAGTAGATACCAAACAGGAGAGGACCCAGGACCAAACCCTGTGGGACTCCACTCGTGACCGGTCAGTAGTCTAACTTGGAGTCAGCTACTTTCACACTGTGGGTTCTATCTGTGAGCCAGTTTGTAACCCACCTAGTGATATAGGGTTTGATGCCTAGCTTAGTGAGTTTTTCTATGATTCTTGAGTGTGGAATGGTATCAACGGCCTTGGCCAGAACAAGGTAGGCTGTATGAACCACCTTGCCTTCATCCACATCTCTGGTGACTGACTCAAAGAAGTTGACCAAGTTGAGCAGGCATGATCTACCCTTCACAAAACCAAACTGTGTAGGATCCAGAGGTTGGAGATTCCCTATATCCTTGTTTATTAGGTCAATGATGATGCATTCCATAGCTTTGCATATCAGATTTATCAGGCTAATGGGGATTGAATTCCTGAGGTCTATAGTCCCTCCTCCTTTGTGGAGAGGGATGACTGTAGCAGTTCACCATTCAGTAGGGACAAAGCCTGAGGTGAGGCTATGATTGAACAGGGCACACAGGTGAGGTGCCAGTTCAGTCTGTAGTTCATGTAGAACACAGCCAGGGATATTGTCAGGTCCCATAGAAGTTGTATTCTTGGCCTTGGATAGTGCTGTTTTAACCTGTGCAGCAGTAATAGTGGGTGCCTGACAATCTACTGGTATTGTGATTGGTCCTTTTGGGGGGGGGTAGAGGGGTAAAGTTAGCACTGAATCTGTCAGCCAGTATATTGGCAATATCTGTTGGCTCAGTATAGGAGGTATCATTGTGCAGTAGCTCAGAGCAAATCTGGGTATTGCCATGAAGATTCTTTACATAACTATAGAAGGCCTTGTGGTTGTCTTTACTATCTGCTGCAATTCTGTTTTCATACCTAGCTTTACAGGATTTGATGAAGGATCTCAACCATTTGTTGAGGCTGATAAGGGAGTTTTTCCAGTCTTGGGACTTCACCTTATTCTGCATTAGTTTCCTCATTCTGTTGTAGAGTTTGTTTATGGCAGGGGACCAACAGATTGGCTTCCTTTTTTTGAGGAGAGAATCTTGGTTCTATTGGGTATAGCGAGATCCATGCATTTGTGTACGTGTCTGTACAGTGCTTTGGTGTATGTTTCGGCGGTCATGCAATTATTCTCCATTTGCATGGGTGCAATGAAGTTAGCCATCTGTTTTAGGAGCCCAAAATTAGCTTTGGAGAAGTTTTTCATGGTGGTTACCTTTGTTGAGGGGGTGGGTAGGATGTGTATTTCCAAGGTGATTAGTTTGTGGTTGGATCTAACCAGGGAGGAGTTAACTATTGGTGTAGAGTAACAGTCGCCCATGTTAGTAATGACCAGGTCAAGGATGTTGTTACCTCTAGTGGGGGTAGGAACGAGCTGGTCCAGAGCATTGTAATTAATACATTCCAGAAAGCATTGGACAAGTGTATTGGTACATGAGTAGTTTTCCCAGTTAATGGATGGGATAGTTGAAGTTGCCCAATATGAGAGTGTTAGGTTGGACCCTAATATTCTCCAGGGTGCTTAGGAATGTGGAGTGTGAGTCTTGGGACATGGTTGGGGACTTATAGCAGGCTACGACCTGAATTGGTGTCTTTCCCAATGTTAGCTGCACCTCAAGTATTTCAGATGTGTTATGTTGGGCTACCAGTCTGGAGGTGTGCTGATCTTCCTATACCTGTGGACATGAGAGTATATATAACTGTCATTATTGCCACCTGGGGCCCTACCAGAGAGAAGCTGGGGGCATGATAGGTATTTCTCAGGTTTCTGCTTTGAGGATATTTCATCAGTTCATTAACATACTCTTGGTATATGTGACTCAGTATACTTGTCTTCCATTGTCTGCTCAGGACCAAGTCAAAACCATGAATACTTTCTACAGGATGATACATTTTTCTGATGTGCTTGATGTGATAGGTTGTACATTGCACCCGTGTTGCCATTATGGCCCCATCTGGACCATAGGGGAGCCATATCAGAACTGGAAGGGCTACCATTTCATCAGCTGCCAGGTAGTGTGTAATGCATGGGGATGCATCACCAATTTATCAACCCAACATCTTTTCAGTGCCCATGATTCTTACCTCCGGCAGACAAGCTCACTCTGCCTCTTTCTGTATGATAGGGCGTTCATTGGTCATCTTTGTGGTAAATGCAACATTTCCAGTCATTGTAATTTCTGTAAGCATAATTTGGAAAACTTTCTGATTAGCAATAAACTACCCTTCTTGTATTACATCTCCTCCCCCTTTTTCTTTTGCAGGTGATGCATGCTACCCACTCATTCAGACCCTCGCTGATGACGCCAGACCATCACCGTAGGAAAGTTGTTGAGTAATGCTTCAACGCTGCCTTGTCTCAGACACAGATTGCCATTGAGTGATTGTTTGGCCTACTAAAAACCTATTTCCATTGCCTAGATGAGTCTAGCGGTGCCCTTCAGTATGACCCTGCTACTGCATGCAGGATTTTTACCACATGCTGTATTCTGCACAGTATGATTATGCATTGGTCTAATACTCAAGTGCCCCATGATGGCAGTGCAGCTCTTTCTATCATTCCTTATACCAGTGATGGTGGCTAGCCTATGGTAGTATTATGAAAATCCATGTGACAGGCTCATGTACAGTACATGGCTACACATGCAAAGTAGCATTGTTTAGTCCACTACTATGGGCCATGAAATTCAGGTAGTGACCAAATGCAAGTTTCAGGTAGTGGTACCTTTACTGTAATATCATATAGATTAAACCTGATACATGCAGTGTTACTTATAGGCTATCTTGTGTGGTGCATGGCTTATTGTCACTATACATCAGACAATGTCATTATTATTTAAATAAATATTTTTTTCTACACAATTAATTGATCACTGTTTGTGTTTTGTTTGGCATACCTCCATCTTGATGCCTGTCGACTATGATCTGTATGTTTACTGATAACAACATAAGGAGAAGTGTAATGATTCATTTAAATATTACACACATAAAGTTATTCAAAAGTAACTGCTTGGGGGGGGGGGGTAGCAGGGATGGAGCACAATTAGTAAAAACCGGTCACTTTTCCAGACTACGTTTCAAGTAACAGCATAAAGAAATGTATATTGCAGCATATAGAGGAGAAATCTTTCTCTTGAGGGATTATGAATAATTCATTGTTTTCTGACAAAAAGTTGTGTTTTCTTTCTTGTGTGTTCTGCTGTTGTTTTACTGTCTTTCAGGTATAACACTGAAGTCATGCATTTGCCATTACAGTGACTATACAGTAAGTATTACTTCTTTGCTTTATTGAATATTGATTTCACCCTTATTTATAAGCTGTTCTGCATTTGTAATGTTAGCCATTGCGTGAGGTGTTTGCTCAGGTGAGACTGCACATCAGAGTAGCTAGTTCATTCATCAACACCAATCCTGTGTGTCATTAGAGCTAGTAAGCAGTCATAATTTGTGCAGTGCTGAGGTTGAAGTGGAAGCAGTGCTAGTTTTACTGGCAGGATTTATCACAATAGCAAAGGTATGGCCCTGCTTGTATGTCTCTCCTGCAGTGCTCATAGAATAACATTTGATATAATACTTTGCACCATTTTTTTGTGTTTTGTGTTTTTTTTCCTTTTGCAAAGTAGCATCACTGTTTCCCAAATATTGTAAGTAGTTCTGTATTCACAGCCATGCCTGTTTTTTATCCTTACTGACTGCAATGTAAGTGTATACCTACATTGTCATACACAATGTTTCCTAATGATAGTATCGGTGGTAGTCCTAGTGATCGTGAGGAAATGCTAGCATGAGTGCTCGATGCTGAGTTACTGTGATTCAGTGATCTACTGGATGCAGGGGAGTTGCTAGACACTGATCTGACAGCATTGAAGGGCAAGAGAGGTTCTGCTATGTGTTGTGGGAGGCTGACAAGTCCTACCTGCCTTCTTTTATATTATTTCACCCATACCTTGAGAATCACATATGCTTTTGGCCTGCTCTACTCCATATGTGTGGACAATCCCCCCATCCATGTTCATTTGTGCTTCCTATGTGAGTCAGGTAAATCTTTACTGGTGTGTGCTGTGTGTGCCACCATACTGCACATGACCATCATAATGGCATTGTTCTTATGGACTGCTCTAACGTTGTGCATGCTTCTGTGTTCAGCGTGCACTTATGAAATACTTTATTTTTACTCTGCAGTGCTCTAACCATCTCAAACCAGCTCTCTATGGCAGTATATTGAGTCTGAGCAATGTCACTGCTCATCTGCTGCTGGTCAGCAAAGGCTATATATATTTTCAGAGCTGTCAGGTATGCCTTTGTCTGGCACCCCTTTGCTCAGCTGCATGTCTCAGTGAGTGGTACTGCTAACTTTGAAGAGTTAGCAGCCTGAGAACAGTGGTACACAGTCACAAAGTGTACTGGCAGGGCTCTCCACCCCACAGCGGGTACATAATTCCATAAGCAGTTGTACAGACTTACACAATCAACAGAATGAGGAAATACCATTGCAGCTGGAGGAGGGAAAGGGCACACTTGTGCAACACATCTTTTGGTAAAGTCTCTTACTTATTTCCAGATTAGTTGGTGCCAAATGGCTGACCACAGATAGTCACCACACCCTAGGTAAAGGGGAGGTGGAAGCCAAAGCAGAAAGTGTATGACCAGAATACTTTGAATTTCTGATATGAACTTCTTACATCTTGGAGTACTGATTTGATGTTACCATTAACTAATAATTGTATGCAGTGGGAATATATAATTCACATAAATACAGGTGAGCATTATATAGTATACTGCAGATTAGACTTCTCAGGTATTGATTATTATTTAAGTTAGAAACCTTTATAGAAATGCAAAGAAGCCATGAAGATCAATGCAGCAATAGCTACCTCTTCTCCCACCTGCTAGTAGACATCCTGGTGCCTTTGAATGTATCATCTTAGAAATGCTGAGAGCATGCTGTAACACTTTCTTGTGCAATCAATCAATCAATCAATCAATCAATCAATCAATCAATCAATCAATCAATCAATAATTTAGGATAGAAAATGACAGCTATAACAGTCATTTCTGCTACCAGTTTACATTACTCCAGCAAGGCCTAGTGTATTGTTTATTATACAATGACTGCTCATTACTATTTAAAGCTGAGCACACTGATTGGACAGCCTAACCAGTATGGCTGTTTTAAGTCTAGCTGCTGAGGTGCTATTGAGTTGCCAGACTTTTTATTGGTATATACTGGGGAACAGCAAAATACAAGAAAAACAGGTATGTAAGACAATCAAATACTTCAAGTTTATGCTATACTTACTTTACCAACTGATTGTGTTTATCTAATTGGTGCTTTGCAGACATTGTTGAACCTAATTTCTACCTCTAAATGTACCTTCTACTAAGTATGACTTGCAACCATTGTTTGTACTTTAGTTGATCTGTGTCAGCACTTTTTGTAATGGTGCCCAATATTTGTCATCATAATTCCACTGTGTTTCATAAGGACTGAATGCTTATATTATTAGCATAACTCTTTACAATTGGTGTTAAATAAGCTAGACAGGTAACCTATACTGTACAGATCTCATAGCACTATCAATTCCCTAAATTGCCAAAGAGAGGTTTTTGGAATGCAAGTTAAAGTAAGTGCTTGTTAAATCTTCTCCTCAATTTAAAGTGCTTGTGAGGTTTGAAGCTATGTTTGCATTTTTTTTCCTGCCTTATCCTTAAATTTTCAGTGTTCATTTGTTTTTTTGATGCTAAAAGGCTGCTTTTTGAAAGATTAATGTCCTTAATTTGTAAGGGTGTTAACAAAAGAGTACTATTTGTTTCCTTCTGAGGATGTGCTGTTTAAGGTGGTAAGTCAAGTGGCCTCAACACAGCAACTGTATTACAGAAATTAATTAAGAAACTATTTACAATTTCAGTGCATTTACTGGTGGCAGTGTTCTGTTGCATATAGTTCAACACATAGTAATTGAATTGGATTTCTACTGAAGCTTGAATACATCTGTTTTTTGTCCACTCTTTTTTCAACAGGTTCACTAGAAACCTTACTATAGCATAGACACAGTAGGCTCATCCAATCGGCAGTCCAAGTCCAGTCAATCCACCCACCATTTATTTAGGATAAACTGTGTACCACCTCTGCCTCAGTGCTTTAAGTGTTATGGGAATTCAGTCTTTTGTGTATATCTTAGCCTGCATAGTGACTAGTCTGAAGACAGGTGCTACAGAGTCCTAGTTTGTAAGCAATAGCCTTACAGTCTGTAAACCCTCCTCCACTGACATCCTGCTGGTCAGCTTTTACTATCTACTTCCTAACAGACACTGACATTTATTCATACTGCTCCTACTCAAATTATTTATTTCTCTTACACTTTTTTACTTCTTCTAGAATTGCTATTTCCATTATTTATATCCCCCTATCTTTCTTTAGTGGACCTGCATACCTTCAAGGAAGTCACCCATGGTCTTCCTCTTCCTTTCTTCTTTCTCTGAGCCTGAGACAGTTATTAAACTAATTTCAGCTCTGAGAGAGGATTTGTTTCAGTCAATTTTGACTCAGTACACTCAACTGTCTCTTTAGTGTGTTTTTATTTTGCTATAAAAGTGTCACTGCAAGCAAATATGTATGTATGTAGCAGCGAAGTCTGCAGTTTGAACACCAGTCCATGGGATATATTTTTATGTAAATTATAAATATCATGACAACCTAAAAGAACTGTCTCCACTATAATAGCTCCATTTTCTTAGACTGCAGCAGTCCCTTTGGTACTTTCTCCTTTAACTGTGTTACAGTTATTGTTTTAACAGTCCACTCTCTCCCTTCCTTAAGCTTATTTCTCTTTAGGTGTAAACACTTTTGGTTCTGAGCCAGTATTTTTCCAGAGCTGCACTCTTGCATTCTGACTTACTTTTTTTCATTGTTTGCTGATCTGTGGGGGTTGGGGTAGCCTTTGGACTTTGGTTTTGTGGTAGCCTCTGGACTTTGCTTTTCAAAGTCCATAGAAGCTTACTTGCATTACAAAGTTGCTCAGACAGTCAGGTGTATTTTTTTACTTTTATCACCATTAATCAGGTCAAAATGGGGGGCAGCCACAGTGGTGCAGAGGTTAGCATTGCCACTTCACAGCAAGAGGTAGTCTGGTTTGATCCTCGGCTGGGGTGCCTTCTGTGTGGAGTCTGCATGTCCTCCCTGTGGTCATGTGGGTTTCCTCTGGGTGCTCCGGTTTCCTCCCACATTCCAAAGACATGCATGCTGTAGGTGGATTGGACACTCTAAATTGGCCCTAGGTGTGAGTACATGTGTGTGTGCCTTTTGTGGAAGGTTGGGTGTCAGGCTGGCAACTTGACACCGTAAAACTCCCCTGCCAATCATGAGCAGACAGGTGATCCGCTGTGGGGAGCCCTAACCGGGAAAAGCTGAAAGAAGAAGAAGAAGTCAGGTCAAGATGATATTGGAGTAGCTTTCCTACTAGAACTGTGTTGTAGAGCAACAAAATCAAGACTTTCATCACTAGCACAGAGGCTTTTTAAACTTTATTTTCATTTACTTATCTCTCTCCCTCAGCAGATTTGTGGCTGTTTAAGTTCAGTCAATGATTATTTTTTTTCTCTGTCTCTTTGCCAAGTTTTCAACCTCCTTCATTCCTCCACTCAATTACCCTACCCCCAGTTCCCACCCACCTCTCTTGCTCTATATTTATACTTCCATAGCACCACCCACATATTCCTCAAGCCAATTACCATCAGTTCCCTCCAAAAGAAAAACAATCAATAGAATTACTCCCAATAGAAACACCAGCTCTAGTTTACCACCCAAGACTCTCTCACACACTGTCTTAATTGTTGCCTCCCTATAACTATCAAATTACATCTCTACAACCAACCCAGTACCCTCCTAACATTTTCTCATCCTAATTTACAACAAAAATAAACCCTGGTTAAATAAGATGCCCCTAACTCAGATTATTTTTCTATTCCTTCTCACTCTACTAGCCTTCATCACCAATTATCAAATCCACATCATTCAAATATTTAGGACTTCAACCAATCCTCACAAAGGATACCAATATCTACACAGCCTGTCTTTCTTCATAACACCCTGTCTCTATAAACAAACCACATTTGTTTTATCTATAAATATCTCAAAACTAAATATCCAAATTTATGATCAAATATCAATTCAAGACCAAAATACACTCTTCTTATGTAAAATAATAAAAAAAAAAATAGTGGAGATATTCACCCTAACCCATGTCCCACTGTTCATAAAACCATCATTTCCATCCCCAAAATAAACCAGATGCTTAATACATCTCAACAAAAACAGAACCCAAATTCACCTTGAGAAATATGAACCTAAGAAATATGTGCAATAAAATCCACTACATACATGTCTACCTTGCCACCTACACTCCTGATATAGTCATAGCTACTGAAACTGGGTTAAAAAATAAATAAATAAAAGATAATATTCTCAACTCTCCCAGTATACTCAGGCATGACAGACAAAACAAGCATGCAGGTGATACAACAGTCATCCATAAAAAGTCCATAACCATCACCTTACTTCCACAGGAAATACCCAAATTTAACAATGCTGAACTTCTAATAACACTCCTAAAAATTTACAATATGAAAATTATATGTTTAATAACAATTTATATACTACCATGGAATAACACTGACACTGCTGAAAGCATCCTGTATTAGCTATACCAACAAATTAGCCATTAAACTATAATACTTGGAGACTTAAATATAGTCTGGCAACTCATAAATTCCACTACCCTCAGTTAATCCATAAACTTGTACAACTTCAGACAATTAATAATCATACATTTTAGAATCAATAAAACTTAAAGGAAACGCTCAATATTAGACTGGACTTTTACAAACAAACCAGACAAACTGACAAAAGTAGGCTGCCTCTCAGATAGCATAATTGACCGCATACCAAAAGTTATCTCTAGAACTCACCATAACCTAGATAAACAAATGATCTATAATAAAATACAAAATACAACCAATTTCAGCAAAAATATTTTCAATAAAACACTAAAATAATATAAATGGGATGTACTTAGAACAATGCCAATAGATACTGCTGTAGAACACTTTAATAACTTATTCTTACAGACCTTAAATAATCTAGCACCAGTACGTAATAAGAGAGTAAAGTCCAACCCCACACCATGTCTGACAAAAGGAACAAAATAAAAAAAAAAACATGATAAAAATGGATAAAGCCTGAAAAACTGGTATAAAAATAGAACTCAAAATGCCTTCCAGCAATTTAGACATCTTAGAAACCATGCAAACAAGATAAGCAAACATACTATACCAACATACAAGACAAACATAAAACACCCCAAAACATTTTTGGTCATCATTAAATAAACTACTCCACCCTGGCAACATCACCACTCCCTTTCCAAAAACAGACAATATGACAGACTCTATTCCCACACAGTTTAATTTCTACTTTACACAATCAATATTATCTCTGTTAGACAGTAATATATCTGCCCCTGTTATACTTCTGCATGATCAAAACCACCCACAGCTCTTCAATTTTAGTCCAGTACCTACCTCACTCATAATGAAATTGCTCCTTAAACTAAAAACTACTTATGTAGCTGTAGACCAACAATCATCAGACTACCTAAAGTGGTCACAGCAGTTGTAGCCTTCCTTGTGTCCATACTAATTAATATATCCATAGCAGATAGATATATCCAATCGTTGTGGAAAAAATCCTGCATCATACTACTGCACAAAGGCAGCACATCTACAGAGTTTAATAACTACAGACCAATAGTGATTCTCTCCCCCCTTTCCAAGATATTAAAAAAATGTATCCATATGCAGCTCATGCAATACCTAACCTAAAATAACCTGCTCTTGGAAACACAACATGGCTTTAGGCCCGAACACAGCACCACTACTGCACTACTACACTTTTCCAATATAATAAACCAACATAGAAACCATGGTCTGCTTGTGTCCACCATGTTCTTAGACTTGTCAAAGGCATCTGACACTGTCTTACACTAGCAACTGCTCATTCAGCTTTCCTCAATAAGAGTTTCACAATAGTCCTTGTCGTGGTTTCTTAGTTACCTATATGGAAGGCAACACGCTGTTAAATGACAACAAACCTACTCGTCTTTTCAACCAGTTACTACAGGTGTCCCTCAGGGCTCTATCCATGGTCCTCTCCTATTTAATATACTTATTAATGACCTCCACACCGCCACTCACCATGCTAGTTTAGTTTAGTATGAAGATGACTCAACATTAATATGTGGGACATCAACAATAAATAAACTCCAAGACATCACCCAAATGTTTTTTCTCGTCTGTCAAAACTGGGCTCAGAATGTCAAACTTCCTACTCATCCCCAAGAAAGCTAAGTTAATGCTATTAACCTCAAAAAGGTTGCCAAAATCAAAAGCAATCCTTTACCATAAAGTCAGCAAATAATGCTGTCATCAAAAACTGTAACTCATAGTAAACTTCTAGGTATTATAATAGATTACAATCTTAAATATGACACGCATATACTGCACACAATTAAATCTACACACTAGAAACTAGGCTCCCTTTATAGGATCAGTGGATACTACAAGAAAATCTCTTAGCTACCACTTTCTTATTGCCAACTTTCTTAAACACCACTCATATCCTAACAAACTTAAACCATACTCAAAGAAAGAAACTTGCCTCCTGCTACAGTAAAATAGCTAAACTTGCTACCAATTTTCCTCATACATCACACAGACTCATTCATCATCGAGAAAAATGCCCTGCACTACAAAATGTATTACTGCCCTACTGTTCAGCAAGGGACCTCTGCTCTAGTAACAAATTCTTATTACTTACAAATAAATCAAGAAATGTTGCAGGAAACTTGCTGTACTCCCAATGCATTGCTAAACTATGGAATAGTATCCCCACACAAATAAAATTCTCCAACAAACTCAGTAGTTTTAAATCACTGCTTAAATATCTTAACCAGTCCTGCTCTTGTGCATGCATCATCACAAGGTTAAGACATTGTGCTCACCATACAGTCCTCTCTAAATACTGTCCTTAAGTAGAATAATCTCAACTTCTCACTGAAATGACAAAATAATTTTTATACATAACTGCTGCCTGTACAATCCACGTAGTTGCACATGGGCTTTCTCTTTAGTAACTTCCATCTCTGCAAAATTTTAGAATGTATAAATCTCAACAACTGTTTGTGTATAAATGTAAATAGAAATGTAACTACTCTGTGTTTAAGTGGAACTTAGTATAATGCAAAGACAGCAAATGGCACTTATTTCCCTGGGCCTCCCCTGAAAATGGATATTACCCAGTCGGACTTTCCTGGTAAACAAAGACAAATAAATAAATAATAGAAATAAGTAAATGTTCCTTGTAAGTTGCTTCTCCTGCACTGATGTACTGTACAAGTGTGGGAACACAAGTCCCATATACATGCCCAGTACAGCAGCCCACAGAAGACAGTGCAGAAGAACACTGAAGTGCCATTATGGAAATACCTTCTTTCAGAAAGGTACGTCATTTTTTTTTTTAAATAATGTCATTGTATAAAAGCAATAATCTGCTATTGTTTGTTGGTGTATAAGGATTTACCCAGAGTTGGCTTTGTTTAGTCACTCAGGTTTGGCCCTTGTGACCAAACCGCACCAACCATGGGTAAATCCTGATATACCACCCAGAGTCATGGATTATTGCTTAAGTTTATGGTTTAGTTATGTTAGGAGTCCATTATATCAGATCTGCTAGAAAGAAGTCTTTAAAAAGGAGAATATTTTCATCAACTATGCACACAGGTATGGCATAAGTAGAAAATTATGCATTCCATTTTCTTATTTATGAAGTTGATGAGGAACAAAAATATGACAGAGCGAATCTACTTTGAAACGTCAAATTACCAAAAGACTGAATTGCACATGATCGAAACCAGAAACCCGAGTTTTCAAAACACTGAAAATTGAAATGATCGACTTTCACTTTCTCGAACACTATTATCATTACTAAAGGCTAGTTCTTTAAATAGTCTACTATCCCTTTAAAGAGTCGTACCTTGTGCCTAACCAAAATGGTGGATGTTATGTTCAATGCCCCAGGAACTGTAGGAATCTTGTATAGAACTACTTTATCCCAAAAAAGCTATCACTTACAAAGGGATGTTAAACTAAAGAAATATTAGTGCTGTAAGTATAAATTCAGTGAAAAATGTAAAGGAAGAGCTGTTACTATGTCTGCCAAATTGTGAAGAACACTGTAAGTTAGTTCCTCATAGCCATGCTGATAATCCTGTAGAAGTAGAAAGATATGCATTATGTTTTGAATTAAAACAGAAATCTAATTAATCTAGAGATACATCTTGTTTACTAGTGGATGACATCATGGCTTCAACCTTGTTAGATTATGTACTGCAAAATTGTGAATATACTCTTTACAAGTTTAAAAACTGTTTATTTGTACTATAAGCATGTAATCTGCACAAGCATGAAGACTACATTGTTGTTTTGCAAGAACCACATCTACAGTTAATTGGGTATCCTGAAGTGGTGGAGGGACAAAAATGTAACATTTGAATTTAAATGTTCGATCTTATGAGATTCAATATTTAGAATTTTCATTGTTTTGAAAACTCAGGTTTCTGGTCTCGATCACGTGCAATTTGGTCTTTTGGTAGTTCGACACTTCAAAGTAGATCTGACAGAGCACAGGCTCAGTGGAGACTGCATCATATGATAGAAGGTGGTTGTGAGTATTAAACAATTAATTATAATATTATTATACAATGACCCCCCTCATTAATATTCCAAAACGTGCATGCTGATTGATCAGCGTGCACATTGTAAATCAGACTTATACTAATGGAAAAAGGTTCTATTAGTATAAGTCTTTTTTTTTTTTTGTTGGACATCAACGGAGAATGGAAGAGCTCCGTTGCTATTATCTCGCTATGTTAAATGAGTTTAACATAGAGAGATATCTTAAAAAAAGCAACAGTGATCTTCCTTTCTCCGTTGCTTTTTTAAAGCTGTCTCGCTATGTTAAACTCGTTTAACATAGCAAGACACGTTTTAAAAGCAACTGAGATCTTCATTTCTCTGTTGCTTCCACACACAGTTCTGATGTACTGCGCAACCATATGCATGTGCAGTACATCAGAACTGCCACAGAATACTGGACAGCTGCGGAAGGGCAGCAAGGCTGCATTATACAATGCCCTTATTTAAGAAAAGTAAGTATTTTTTTTCTTAAATAATGTCATTGTATAATAGCAATAACCCACTTCTGGATGTGGGTAATGCTGGATTTACCCACAGTTGTCTTTGTTTGGCCACTCGGGCTTCACCTTCGTGACCAAACCACACCAACCATGGGTAAATCCAGCATTACCCACACACAGGTGTGGGTTATTGCTTAAGTATTGCATAAATAAAAGAAGCAATCATGCATTCTCACTTCAGTTTTGGAGAAAAAAAGGGGGGTTTGTGTTACATCTTTACAGCAGTCATGCATACATCTGTGGGAATCAGAACAGAAGGGCAGCAGTAATTAAACAGGCATTAGTAAGTTCTGTAGCCAGTCTTAGTAAAGCTGTCAAATAAATTAGTAATCGGTATAAAGCAAAAACACAAATCTGCCACCAAAGCTTTAGAACTCACTTGTCCTGCACAAAACAAACAAACAAAAAAAAACACTAGGACTTGGAGACGGCTGTAGAATCCAGTATAAAAATCTTTATTCAACACAAGGGCTTTCGTGGGTAACCCCACTTCTTCAGATGTCTAATACATATTAAAAACAGCTCTTAGTTTAAATATCCTCTTAAGACACATGACTAAAACCAACCAATACATTGTTCTGGTGTGAACAAGCAACTTTAAAGCAACATCATACAAGGTACATGCCATTAACTAAACTAGAAATCTGAATGTATATGTATACACTTCTAAAAGCCTATTTATAAAGTATCTAGATTCAAATGTCCATAACATCTCAGTTTACAGTCACAAGCACAGAATATATCTGCATATATTTATATTTTCCACTTCTGTTCTCCAAAACACATACACGCCTGTAACAAGAAGTCAGTAATTTATTATACAAACAACTCCACAGTACATCTTGCCTAAAAAGCTGACTAAGCTTTCACTTAGGACATTTCAATTCACAAACAATGAATATATCTGCACATGTCTGCATTTTCATCTTATGTTCATAACATTTCAGTTTGCAATCACAAGCACAGAATATAACTGCACATATTAACATTTTCCACTTCTGTTCTCCAGAACACATACAAACCTATAACAAGTAGTCAGTAATTTAACATACAAATGACTCCACAGCACATCCTGCTTAAAAAAACTGCCTAAGCTTTCACTTAGGACATTTCTATTTACAATTCCAAACAAAGAATATATCTGCACATGTTTATATTTTCCTCTGATGTTCTCCAAAACACATACAAACATATAACAAGAAGTCAGTTATTTATCCCATGAACAATTCCACAGCACATCTTACCTAAAAAGCTGCCCAGACTTTAACTTAGGACTATCTACTTAGCTTCAAGCTCTTCAGTGAAGTTCCGTAGATTCCCCCCCTCTTATACTCTCATATGTTTTCCCTATAACTAGAAATTTAAAGACATGTTCCATATCATTATTAATAGTGTGTCTGGCCAAGGCATTCACTTTGTTCTTTTTATTGATGGCATAAATGTGTTCACATATTCTTTCCTTCAGAGACCTGTCTGTCTTCCCTACATAGAAACTACGGCACACTGTGAAATAGGCCAAATAGACTAAATGCTTTGTCTCACAGGTGGCATTGATGTCAAACTCATATGTCTTTAACTGATCTGGATGTTCAAACTTAGAAGTACTGTCTATACATTTACAAAAATTATATCTGCCACATGTTTTGTACCTTTTTCTATGGCTGGCCTTATAGGGCCATGTTTCCTATCACTAACCTTAGGCTGACTTAACTGTCTCTTCAAAGATTTATAATCCTTCAGTGAATACTTAGGTTTCACATCTATCAGACCACTAATGCTCTTATTTAGTCTCAATATATTCCAATGTTTCTCTGTCACATTCTTATACCTCCAAGCATCTTTAGAGTGATAAAATGATATTCTAGTATGTTTATTTGCTCTAATATTATTATCTTTCTGCCCATCATTGTGTACTTCTCTAAAGTCTTCACCCCTAGAGAAGTATGGTTTAGCCTTCAAACATCTTTGTTTACTCACTTCCTTAATGCTGGTCTGTATATCTTTGACATGATACCCCCTTTCTAATAAGTCACTACTAGTTTGCTCAACTTGATGAACAAAATCTTTATCTGTCACATTTAGTCTTGAAGCTCTATAAAACTGGTTCTGAATGACATTACGAAAAATATATGGGGGGTGCATCCTATCTTTAGCTAATAAATGGTTTACATGGCATTCTTTCTTGTGCAGATGAGTGACCACTGTGCCACCATTTTTCTTTTCAACACTAATGTCTAAGAAATTTACTGTTTTCATAGAATATGTACGTGTAAACTTCAAAAAATGTAGAGGTTTGTGTAATATACTGTACAAACTCCTTCAGTTCTTCAGTGTTTCCTTTCCAAAAAATGAAGAGGTCACCCACAAACCTTCTCAAAAAATAAACTCTGTCTGCATAGGGGCTCTTTCAATATAAGTTTGGTTTCCCAAACTGCCATTATGGTATTGGCATAGCTATTGGCACACGATGTGCCAATAGCTACGCCATTTGACTGCCAATAATGATCTCCCTCGAAAACAAAGACATTGTTCTCCAATACAATGCTTAAAAGCTGACTAACTTGCTCTATGATATGTGAATCTGCCATGAACATCTCCCTTAAAAAAGTACAGATGCTCTCTATTCCTACATTGTTCGGTATCACTGTAAATAAAGACACTACATCAAGGGTTACCATATATGTCTTCTGCATCACTTCAAAGTCTTGTGTATGCTTAAACAAATCAGTCAGAAAATGTTCTGTATCTCTTAGAATATGCTGTATGTTGTTAATCTTAGGTCTCAAGAATTTCTCTAAGTATATTGAGACTGGTTCTGTGCACCAATTCCTTCCAGATGCTATCGGGCACACGGGGGAACACCTTACACTTTTATGAATTTTAGGTAGCCCTTGTATAACCGGGGTGGTGGGATGCTCAACAACAAAATAATCTAAAATATCCTTACTAATCAACCCTTTCTGCCATATCTCCTTTAATTTACTGGCAACCTTACAGGACATATATTATGTCATCAGAGGAAAATATAACCACGTGCAGATATATTCTTTGTTTGGAATTGTAAATAGAAATGCCCTAAGTGAAAGCTTAGGCAGTTTTTTAAGCAGGATGGGCTGTGGAGTCATTTGTATGATAAATTACTGACTACTTGTTATAGGTTTGTATGTGTTTTGGAGAACAGAAGTGGAAAATGTTAATATGTGCAGTTATATTCTGTGCTTGTGATTGCAAACTGAAATGTTATGAACATAAGAGGAAAATGTAAACGTGCAGATATTTTCTTTGGTTGTGAATTGAAATGTCCTAAGTGAAAGCTTAGTCAGCTTTTTAGGCAAAATGTTTGTATAATAAATTACTGACTTCTTATTACAGGCTTGTATGTGTTTTGGAGAACACAAATGGAAAATGTAAATATCTGCAGATATATTCTGTGCTTGTGACTGTAAACTGAGATGTTATGGAAATTTGAATCTAGATACTTTATAAATAGACTTTTAGAAGTGTATACATATACATTCAGATTTCTAGTTTAGTTAATGGCATGTACCTTGTAGGATGTTGCTTTAAAGTTGCTTGTTCACACCAGAACAATGTATTGGTTGGTTTTAGTCATGTGTCTTAAGAGGATATTTAAACTAAGAGCTGTTTTTAAAATGTATTAGACATCTGAAGAAGTGGGGTTACCCACGAAAGCCCTTGTGTTGAATAAAGATCTTTATACTGGATTCTACAGCCATCTCCAAGTCCTTGTGCTTTGTTTTTTAGTAATCTGTATAATCTATACTGCAATTTAATATCTGATTAAAATATTTATTCTAAACTTTCAATGGAATATCTTTATAGCTATATATGGGTCTATATTATAAAACCGAAAAGACTTTACCGCGAACACTCGCATGAGCGAAAATTCCGGTAATCGAACTTGCTATTTTGTGGGGCTGTGCCCTCCACACCCCCCGCTAACTATATATTCCAACTCCGCGGTCACACTACAGTGAGGAAAGGACAATTATACAACAACCCCCCATTAATATTCCAAAACGTGCACGCTGATTGGTCAGCTTGTACGTTGTAAATCAAACTTATACTAATGGAAAAAGGTCCAGTCGCCCGGACGTTTTCCATTGGTATGTTTTTTTTTACAGCAATGGAGAATGCAAGATCTCCATTGCTTTTTAGACACTGTCTCGCTATGTTAAAGGAGTTTAACATAGCGAGACAGCTTTAAAAAAAGTAACAGATATCTTCCTTTCTCCGTTGTTTTTTTTAACTGTCTCGCTATGTTAAATGGGTTTAACATAGCGAGACAACTTTAAAAAATGCAACGGAGATTCTCTGTTGCTTTTTTTAAAGCTGTCTCGCTATGTTAAACTCCATTAACATAGCGAGACACTTTGTAAAAAGCAACGGAGATCTTGCTTTCTCCATTGCTTCCACCCACAGCTCTGATGTACTGCATAAGCATATGCATGCGCAGTACATCAGAACTGCCGGAGAATACCAGACAGCTGCAGAAGGGCAACAAGGAGGCATTATACAATGCCATTATTTAAGAAAAGTAAGTATTTTTTTCTTAAATAATGTCATTGTATAATAGCAATAACCCACTTCTGGGTGTGGGTAATACTGGATTTACCCATGGTTGTCTTTGTTTGGCCACTCGGGCTTCGCCCTCATGACCAAGCCACACCAACTGTGGGTAAATCCAGCCTTACCCACACCCAGGCATGAGTTATTGCTATAATATCCCACTCCTCACTGTAACACGACCCCGTAATCACAGTTTCGATTCCCGGCATTTTTGCTCATGTGAGCGTTTGCACTAAAGTCTTTTTGTGCATCTGATATAGACCCTAATAAATGAGTTATTCTGTTCTCCATGTTGTCTCTGTCTCTCTTTCTTTACATTTTTTTATTTTTTGTCTCCCTTTTATGTTTTTTTTTTCAGAGGTTCAGAGTTCTTGTGAGCAGCCGGGCGGCCACGGTGGTGCAGTGGTTACCATTGTCGCCTCACAGCAAGAGGTTCTCTGGTTCGATCCTCGGCTGGGGTGCCTTCTGTGTGGAGTCTGCATGTCCTCCCTGTGGTCACGTGGGTTTCCTCCAGGTGCTCTGGTTTCCTCTCACATCCCAAAGACATGCTGTAGGTGGATTGGACACTCCAAATTGGCCCTAGGTGTGAGTGTGTGCGTGTGTGTGCCTTCAGTGGAAGGTTGGGTGCCGGGCTGGGAACTTGACACTGTAAAACTCCACTGCCAATCATGAGTGGACAGGTGATCCGCTGTGGCAATCCCTAACCGGGAAAAGTCGAAAGAAGAAGAAGAGTTCTTGTGAGCAGCCCAACTGCATGCATCCCAGATCAGGGAATGCTCACTACCACCTCTGCCCACCCAGGAAAGTCTTCACTGGGTCGTGGAAGTGGTTATGATGCTATGGACCCCCTCCCCCAGTGCATGGCACATGTAAAGCTACCACCATTGCAAGCTTCAGGATCTGGTAAATCCAGCAGTTGATTCGGCGACACCTTTGACAAGTGGTTGGACAATGGTGGGGCACCTTTGACAATTGCAAGATCTCCTCCAGCATGTTCATGACTCACTGCCCCAGTCAGCTCCCACCATCAAGCCACCAGAGACCTCCATCCCCAGATCACTGGGGTTATTCTTATGTAGGCCCATCAGGTGGGGATGATAATTGAGGTCCTCCAGACCAGAGTGAAAACTGTGCTCACACCTCCTCACCCTCCACATTTTGTGTCTGTCTGCCCTCAGTATATCTTGTATCCTCCAGAATGTCAACACACAGTAGTTTTCCTGTCTTGTCTTCTTTATCTTTTATTTTGTCTACTCCTTAAATCTTCCTTAAGCCTCTCTCTTACATCATCTTTCCTTCCCCACCTTTTCTGTTTTATAAAAAATGTGAGTGTCTATCCCTCACCAAAAATGTCCCACCTCCTCCAGCACAACCCTCTGGATTTATTCCCTCTGTGTGTCCCTTGTCTGCTCTCTCCCTCATTTCCAGATTTCCTATATTCCCCTTTCCAGCCTTTTAAAGAACAAGTCAAGGTGTCCACATGATACTCTTGCTTTCGGTAAATAAAACCCTATAACTTTTTAAATTCAATTCCAGACAGCTACTCTGAGCGCTGCTTTCCTCAAATAATCACAAGTGATAAATTCTAGCTTAAGCAGGCCTGCACTTGCTTCAAAACAACAAAAATAGCAGCAATCAGCTATCACTTTGTACTTATGTGGCTTCCTTCATGATAAACCACATCAGGTGGAAGCCATTTTTTATTATCCATATAAGCAAGCCTATTGTAGTGCAGTTCTTCACATTTCCATATTCAGCGCCATTTAGTGTAGCTTAGCATAATTACATAAACACACAGCAGTGATTATCATAAGTTCCCCTAAAAATATACAAACTGGGGGCTACAAGTACCACCAACAGTTCATGTCAAGTGTTTCTATAGAAATGTAAATGGCAAACTGTTTGGCACAAATCAGTCTTTACAGCTGTAGCCTTCAACAGAGTCTAATAGATTTTGCAATGCACAATGAACAATAAATATTAACCTTTGTAATTATTGTAAACAATTACACTTCTTCAGTAGCTACTCAAACTGCATACATACTGTTAACCCACCTTGCTATGATCTCTGATATGCAGCTAAGCATTCCACTTGTGTTATTTGGATGTTAAGCTGTTTAGAGGAATATTATGGTTATGAGAATGTAAATGAATAGTATATGAACAACATTTAATATCTCCTTAGCTGAAGTAGACAGAAAAAAGGAATCATTCAGTGGCATTTATATAGCATGGTTTTGCAATTATTTATGTATGCAAGCACTATTAGATAATCAGAGGTGTCACTAGGTTGCTCCTGGAGAATCATCTAAAGATTCCACTAGGGTTAACAGTAGTATCAAAATATTGCTCATGTAAAATAGCATGTGTTTGAGGAATCACCTGATTTCTGTTGATCATTATGCCTTGCACAGCTGCTATGCAGGCTTGACATAAGATGAACAACTACAGAGGATTGTAATTTATGAATTTCACCATACCTGTGCATTGATACTATACCAAGGGTATGGTAAATGTTCCTTATGTACAGCTAAAAGTATAATATTCCTGGAGATCTGGGCTGTAAATGAAGGAGCAGAGTACTCAAACAAATCAAGTATATTCCATCCGGCAATTGTCTGTCAACAGCAGATGACGTCCACCAGCACAACAGTTAGTGAAAACCGTCCTGACCTAACTACAACCCCAAAGATTCATAGTGAGCATGTCTTCCCATAACTAGTCTTAATGTAAGCTAATTGCAACTGCAAAATCCTGCACACCTTTGTTTATCTGAAAGCAATAAGATAGTCACGCTGTTTATTCACCAACGTATTCTAAATCAGCAGTCTTCCTCTCCAGAACTGTTTCAGTGATCAGTGTCTCTCACTATGCCCCACAACATGATGACTTTTCCTATAGATGATATACAAAAATTATGAGCTGAAGTCCTGTAGACACAGCTAAATGCTAAAGCATTTTACTTAATTATGTTTGCTTTACTTTAGTTGTTGTATACCCAAAAAACTGAAGTGGTAAAGCACTATATGATAAAATTAATCAATTCACAGCAGAAAAATTTTATTTTCAGTATATTTTTTTTTCTCATCCTCACCTCCACTCACTTACTTTACTTATCAAGCAGCATTCCATCTCTCACTTTCATTCCTCAACTCATTGAATTAAATATCCTACACCAGAGGTGGAACAGAAGAGGGACAAGCCAGCCCCTCTTCTCTGCCAACCAGCCTGCTACAGCCTGTTCCCCCTCATTCACTCCAAAACTTTCAGCAAAGCCTCTAAACGAACTTAGTGTACACTAAGGAGGTCCAAATCAAATTCATTCAGGTGTACCCCATTCCCAATGAACCAAAATGGATCCCAATGCTCCATCATATAACTACCCAAAGAAGCCAGTTGCCTAACTTGCCCAACATTAACAAACCAATGAGCCCTATCCATAGCCAGAATAACCATGGTCCTACCTCCGACCATACAATCACATACCTGGGTATAACCTCTTTAAAATAAACAGATCCCCACTTATCCTAACTACCAATTGTAGTTTCAGAATTATGCCCAGATCGTTACCTGACAAATGTACTACCAGGATGCTAAGTAGCTCAGAGTCAACCATATTAGTGCAAACCCCATTGCAGGCCATCTGGCCTAACTGGAGCCCCTTTTGCCACCCAATGGATATAAGTATGACCAAAATGAGATTTCCTTTCCTAGAAAATTAATTCAATAGTAAACCAGTCACAGTACCCAATTATCTGCTATAGGACATAAACACCTGATGACCAACATCCCACCATCTTAATCACTTCAATCAATATGATGTCCCTCGCTAAATCCAATACCCTTCCAATGCACAAAGAAGGAAAGAAAACTTCTCTCCTGGAACACCAACACACTGTAAAGCTCTCTCATCATACACCCAAACAGATTACATGTTATCACCTTGCCCCTTACAGAATAAAATGGAGTCCAAAGGACTCCCAACATGAGGACCACAACAACCTCTAAACCCAAGTCCCCAGACAGAACCACTCATTCCTGCCCTTTCCAATATTATCTGCCTGATCTGTTTTAGATCTGACCATGCAAATACACATAGAGGAAGAATACTGAACATCATGCCAAACTAACAACCAAAAGAACTCTGACATCCTAAGAGATCCATAATACATCCCTAAAGCAAACGTCACACCAAGTATATTCCAATGAATCCCCATTTACCAATATGAATCCCGCAACAAAACCTCCAAACCTGTCTTGTCAATGGCCATCGTCTGGCAGTCTTCACACTGTCAATCCTACCCTAATCCTTCAACATACGACCACAGTCCAAAATTTTGCAAAGTCACTTAACCCTGCCACCTGTGCAACTATACTAACTGCGCTTAATCATCCTTGACCAACTGAACTGCCTTACCTTGTTCCCAAGCCTGAACCTAATATTCCAACAACAAACCTTCCTACCAAACTCCTTCCTCCTCAAGCAGCCACAGCACACAATTTAACAAAATATTGTTATGCCCTACCATACACCTTCCTATTAAAAGTTGCTCAGGAATCCTGTACCATACATCTGATCATACCAAGACACCCTAACACACCCTGCCTGGCACTACCAGGGGCTTGTACCACTGCCCTATTATCCAAATGAAATTAACCCTTTTCCCCATAACTTCTCCTGCTAGACCTTTGACACCAGCTAAACTAATACTAGTTTCAAACAGTAACCTCCCTCCTCCAAACGTCCTTCCATCCTGCCGGCCAGCGAACCAAAAACCATACCCCCCAAAATATGACCCCATTCCAATTCTTCTGCCGCATCTGTAAACAATTGCAAATCCCCTTGAACAACCCAATCTGCCAGCCAAGATACCATACCATTAAACACAAAAAAAAAAAAAAAATAATTCAGCATGCACCATCTTATTAACCCTCCCCAATGATGTCTGCTTAATCATAAAGGACCACGAACCCACAAAACAACCAAGGTAAACAGCCCAACATGCAAAATTCAGGAGCCAGAAGAGCTCCAGGACATCCTTAATCCACCCTTGTCCTTGGATTCCACCCACCAGATATTTTTCTTTCAAACATGTTACCTTCATAGTTGGTAAACCAAACAAACCATGGCATGCATCCGCTAGCAATTCCAAAAAAACAATGCCTTGATTGGGCCTTCAGACTTCTGCTGCCTAGACAATGGAACCCAGTTCCTCACTCATCCCCAAAACACATGCAACCTTGCAATGCTATGTCAAATCCTTGACCTACTCTTAAAAAGTTATCCAGATAACATGCTTCCTTCTGACTGCCCCCCTGATGCCAAATCCAATGGAGAACTGTGCTAAACTGTCAAAGGCGCACAGGCCACCTATCAATCCATCAGCATAGCCTTGCCAAAGTAGAATTTAAACCTAACTACCATGCCCACAAAGTCAGACCTAAGCTCATGCTGTTGTGACTCCACCCAACCTGCTTCACCCTGCCTTTGCTATACCTCATCCTCACCTGTCTCCACACTACTCCCAAACCGCACTAACTCTGACATGCCTAAATAAGCACCTAATAAAGTAGGATTACCTGTGACACTGTGCATCACTGAAATGGCCAGAACATCCATCGCCTTTTAAGTCCACTTCCTTCAGGCCACCGGCTGATGCAAACTCTGTACTTCCCAATCTGAAAAAGAAAAGAAAACTGTAAATCCTCTGCACACACAAAACCAAAACTTCTTAATGACAGCATTAGGTTTTGCCAAGGTCCTACCTTGTTCATCAACTGTGCAGCCACTATACTCCCCCAAATTCCCTATCTCCATTAACATGGTGCCACCTTATCTCTCAGTAAATCCTACACAGCCAGAGAGGGAACATACTGCAGCAAAATTGTCTCATGACATAAACAGCAGTAACTGGACCTATGCATTTAAATTATACCTATTGAAACACAGAATGTAAAGTGAGCTATCAACTTGAGTATGTTATGACTCAATACTGTAGATGAGGGATAATTTAAATATCCAAAATAAGTGGGTAACCTTGTAATTTCTGTACAAAATCAAGTTAACTTATTTTGCAGAAACAGTCTTAGGAGCATTTCTGTAAGCAAGTACTACAAGAGCATTCCCACGAAATTGCTGTTACATAAATTAAAAGTTTAAACAAAACTACATATTAATCTGTTAGAGAGTGCAGCCTTGGCAGCTTTTCCCATGTGCTGCTTTGTTCTACAAACATTTCCAACATCAACATGTACAGAGCAAGGAAACTTAAGATGCTTAAAAACAAAAGAGTAAAATACATCCATAACATACCCATACCTCTCAAGTGTACCTCATTTCGAGAAACATTCCTCATTTGGGGTCTTAAAAAGTTCATATTCCACATTGAAAGAGTCTGTCACACATTCAGTGTTAGCAATTTAACTGATTTCAATGGTTAATAGAACAGAATCACATTATTTCATTAAAGATTATTCTGCAAGTAAAAATATCACATTTTAACCATCCCATGAGCCTCTTAGTTAAAGTTATTAGTAAGCCATTAGTACGTGTTCCACATTTTGCCCATTTGTTCCATATTATGAGAGGCAGTGTTCCTCATTTTGGAGATGGAGGGTAAAGAGCTATGGACATACCCCTAGAGCATTTTGGTAAGTCAAGCACTGCTTCTAACAGGCGCTTTTCAAATCTCCCACATTCTACGACTGTGGTGGGGGCAATAATCAGGGGGGGGATTAAACCATTCCACACTTCCTGCAAATACAGCAGATTATGAAACCTGCGATGGCATCTGCGTTAAAGGGAAGGCTTTACCTAACATAGCTCCCATAACATTACCAAGCTTACAGCATGTTTCAGATGGGAAGCATACATGTAGTAGTGGCACTTGCTGACCGCAGAAAAGCCCCAGATTTAAATACTGCTCTTATAACGTAGAAAGTTGCTAGATAACACAGTTTTGTGGCACACTTCCCCTGGCATCTCCTGAAGGATATTAAGTCTGAAACCTAAATGAATGTCATTAATTCCTTAACTTCAAGCTATAATGAACTGCCAGCAACCACAAACTCTATGAGGGACAGACCAAAATATGCGGCAAAACCTGCTATAAGCAAGACCTGCACCTTATTTAGTGGCTCAGTTATGACCAAGTTCAGTCAGCTCATTCTACTTTACAATAAAACTGTGCACACTAAATAGCAAAAGCTAGTGCTACTGTAATCCTCACTAACAATGAAAGGTAAAGCTATTCTCAAACACAAAGATTTTTTTTTTCCAAGGGCAATAAATCTGTTTCCAACAGTTCCAGTTTGATTCAGAACCAGAACTTCAGCTTTAAAACACTCATTTTCAGGATATAATAATGTGGCATCCTAGTAACAAAACTAATGTCAGCACTAAACAGAATATTACATATATATTAAAAGTAGAGAAATAAGAATCACCTGTTTTGAATTTTAATAGTCAAGAAGGCGAATAACTGCAATGACTTAACATGGCCGTTGAATATACTTGTCTTAAAGGTATCGGGACAGGTAAAGCTTAGCAAAACTTTCTCTCACGTTTTGTAACTGCACAGCAGATTAGATGAAAGAAGCATTTTCCCCTCATTACATCATCTATTTGTCTTACAAGTTTACATAAACTTGAAGCAGAATTAACTAGTGTAGCAGCTGGGTCTAACAGCACTAAGACTTATCCTGATGAGTGGAATACCCTAGCAAGTCCACCCATTATCCCCAAACCCACTCACTCATTCTGCAGAAATCTGTTCAGTTGAGAGCTCTATGGCTGATGACATCTCTCCGGACTGTTAGTCATGCTATGTGCATATGATTAATGGCTATTACTAGCAGCCACACTCACTCCTGTGAAACCACATAATCACAGGCTTCCCCTTCCAGCAATGTGAAAAGCAAACTGCATCACTGTCTATGAAATAACCACCCTGACCCTCACAACATCCCTACTAAATGAAACCCTGCACAATCCCTGAACCCACTGAAAAACCTGTCAACCTCTTGGCACAAAATCTGGACAAAGCCAGCAGTAATGGCGGGACAAAGCCCAGAGAATAGGGCAGCTCTCAAATATTGCTCTTATAAACTATGAAAGCCAATAGGAGAAAAAGCTCACCTGCTACCGTGCATTCCTAAAGGATATGAAGTCTGAAACTCGACTGCCATTCAGTCGCCAGTGAACTCAACCCTCACTGATTTGCCACAAAATCCAGAAAACTATGAATTTTATGAGGAACAGACTAAATTATGAGTCAAAACTCTGGACAGTCTGTGAAATCTGGACAGTTGTAAGGCATGCACTAAACTGGTAATCATGCTCTGCTGAAGCACAATCAATGGGTGTTATTCATAGGTTCATAGGTTCATAGGTTGGTACTAGGCTATCAGCCCTAGGGCCTATACAAGCCTAGCCATAACAATTCCCTGGCTATTTCTTCCCACACTATTTACTTCCCTGGACCCCTGTCTAGCAGGGTGACTGACGTGATCCTCGGGGTGAATTTCCTTTCTCCCATCCAATCATCAAGGTTCCTTTTGAAGAGGACCAAAGAGGCACTCGGCTTGACATGTATGGGCAATCTATTCCAGAGTCTACCCAATAAATCCACCTCCTACAACCCAGGCCCCTTATGCCTAGAAATCTTTGATTTCACACCATCCCACCAATCATCCCAGCAATCCCCAACACTACCAAACCACAGCCACCAATGACACCCTCCCCTAAAAAGTAGTAACCACTGTGTTGCTGATATTTGCCTCATTCTTTTACTACTTTAGAAGCACACTAAAAAGGGCATTTTATTTTAATAATAGAGTATGATTAATAAAAACTCTGGATGAGAGTTGGTCTGCATCTGTCACCCCTGGGATTCAAGTTACTGGCTAAAGCTCTTGCCACCCCTATAATGCCTTTTTTAGGCAAGGTTCAAAGGACAAAACTACCACCATAACAGATACAAGCATGCAAAATCTGAAGGTAATGCTAATCAATGCTAGAAGTCTAAACCTCAAAATGCACTCTCTCAAGGCACTCCTAAAAATGGAGAACATCGATATCTGTGCAGTAACTGAGACCTGGTTCAAGGCTCCAAAGAGCACACCTGCAATACCAGGCTTCAACTCTTACCACTCTTTTCGGCCACCAAACCAAGACCGAAACACTAAAGGTGGAGGAGTGTCCATATTCACCAAGAATATTCACACCTCCAGGCTAGTTGCCCAACACAATGCAGCTGAAATTCTCCAGGTGCAACTAACACTAGGTAAGACTACAATCGAATCCGTAGCTTGCTACAGATATATAGTTATGTCAAGAATCTAAATGGCAATGCTCAGATATGCTCTGAGCTACAGCAGAATGGCATTAAATATACTGATCCCAAGGATATTGCTAATATCCTGGCAGATCAATTTAGTGCCAACTTTACTCCCCTCTCATCCTCTAAAGGGCCCATCTCAGTACCAAAAGATTGCCAAATTCCAGTAATCACAGCCACACAGGTAGAAACCGCAGTCTCCAAAGCTAAGAATACAGCATCCATGGGACCAGATGACATCCCGAGCTGTATACTACATGAACTACAAAATGAACTGGCAACTGACCTACGTGTCATGTTTAATCATAGCCTCACCTCAGGCTTCTTGCCCACTGAGTGGCGCACGCTACAGTTATTCCACTCCACAAGGAGGGATCCACCTTGGATCCCGGGAACTACTGTCCCATCAGTCTAATGAGCCTGATCTGCAAGGGCATGGAATGCATTATCATGGAACTTATAAACAAAGACACTGGCAACCTTCAAACACTGGACCTCACCCAGTTTGGGTGTGTAAAGGGCCGATCTTGTCTCCTGAACCTGATTGACTTCTTCAAATCAGTCTCCAGAGCTGTGGACAAGGGTAAGGTGGTCCGCACAGCCTATCCAGACCTTGCCAAGGCCTTCAACACTATCCCCCACTACTCTGGAATCATAGATAAACTTACTAAGCTGGGCATAAATCCCTACGTCACTCGATGGGTTGCCAACTGGCTTACTGACAGAACCCAGACTGTAAAAGTAGCCGACTCCAAATCCAGCTCCAGACAAGTGACAAGTGGAGTACATCAGGGTTCAGTCCTGGGACTGCTCTTGTTTGGCATCTACTAAGGGAATCTGACTAACAAAGTTCACAGATGACTGCAAACTGGGAGCCATTATTAAATCCCCCAAATGATGTGGATATTCTACAAAAGGGCCTTACAGAAACAGATGCTTGGTACCAGAGCCATGGGCTCAGGCTTAATGCCAAGAAATGTATAGTTATCCCCTTTTGGGAAAAACCATGTACCCATGAATTACCACATAGGTGGCAGTACACTAAACACCGAAAGTGTGATGAGAGACTTAGGAACACAGGTGGACAGTGGTCTCACCTTCGATAACCACATTGCCACAACAGTCAGGAAATCCTTTTATGTGGCACACCTCATCACTAAGGGCTTTTCATCCAGAAAAAAAGGAGGTCATTGTCCCACTGTACTCATCCCTCATTAGACCCATTATAGAATACAATGCCCTGTTTGGTATGTACCTCACAAGACATCTGCAACAGCTGGAAAGGCCACAGAAATACCTCACTAAAAGAATCACAGGCATAAAGCAGATGCCCTATGCTGACTGTCTAAAAAAACTCCAGCTATACTCTGTGGAATATTGTCTACTCTGAGGCGATCTCTGCTTAACATACAAGGCCATGTTAAACCCTGAGCTGCTGGACATGCTCCACTTAAAGAAATCCCAATCCCTCAGAGCCACATGCTCCAGGGATCTAAACCTTGTCATCACAATGATCAAAACATGCTGGAGGGATAGATTCCTGACCCAGAGACTCCCCATACTCTAGAATAGACTGCCCATACATGTCAAGCAGAGCGCCTCCTTGGCCCTCTTCAAAAGGAACCTTGACAATTGGATGGGAGATATGAAATTCACCCCCGGGGATCATGTCATTCACCCTACTAGACAGGGGTCCAGGGAAATAAATATTGTGGGAAGAAATATCCAGGGAATTATTATGGCTAGGCTTGATTAGGCCCTAGGGCCGATAGCCTAGTACCAAGCTATGAACCTATGGTGTAAAAAGAAATAACTACCAGGATATATATGCTAATTTCCACTGCTTAAGCTGGCATTACCAAGTGTGTTTATTACAGCAATGCGTATTGCAAATAAATAAGTAAATATTCCAAGATAGATAACAGGTGAACAAGACACGAGGTGAAGCAAAAGACTGAAAAATAAAAAGGTGGAATTGAGAAAAATCTGACCCCACAAAACTGCCAATGACAGTAAAACCGCCCACGAGCAACAGTATCCCATCTTCCGGACCGTCAATCAGCAAAGGCATTTTTACTCTAACAGGCTGAATACCATTGTTTAAACTAAGTAATCATGCAGACCATTACTTGCATGAATACTATCCATTGCAAAGTTATACTACTGGCAGACTGATGAAGAAGAGAGACTGTGCCCCCCCCCAAAAAAAAACAACTTAATGACTGAATTAATCATTAATCCCCACCGTACTTATTAAATTTAAACCCCAAGGCCTAACTGTTCCACAAATACCTACTGGTTGTCATGGACGTAATCCTTGCAATGGCAATTTCACACCAAAATCTGATCCCTTACCCAGTTACACTTACACAAAACCAGTTAAGCCCCTCCTTTGCACTTACCTCATTTTCTCCCAAATCTCCTACTTTCACAATTTAACCCTTCCATTCCCACCACCCTAACCTTCTTCCACTACTGTCTTAACTCCCATCACTATTCCTACCCGACTCTTCCCAGAAGATGTTCCTGAACAAATTGGTTTGTTCCCAAACCTCATTTGGGAGATACTGCACTACCACTCTCTTCACTGTGTAATTACGTTATACAGAATTTCAATGCCTTTAGCTGCTAATGTATTTAATGTACTTGTACCAGCTCAGGTTATATTGTGCAAATATTTACTGACTTTAATGAAGAGTGTTCAAGTAGTCAAAATAAATTTTATACTTAAAGTGATGTTTATACTGGTTTCTGCTGTGATCTTTGTTTATATTGTCAAGTGATTTCTTATCAAGGTATGACTAAACAGAAGTTGGTAAATGGAATTTGACTGCAACTTTTTTTAAAGGAAGCAAGTCCTCCCACCCCTTGCAATGACTTTAATCCATGTGACTCCTAAAGTTACATAATTAGCTCTAAGGTTGGAAAACTTCAAGACAAAGTAGAATAGTTGTAGTCAAATGTCCACTCACTTGATTGCTTGATGGATCATAGTTTGGTAAGAAACAACTAAATGCAATGAATGGGTAATCCTCATGGTACCCATTCAATGAGCCATTGGATTATCCTGCCACTGACCACTCCGATACATCTGTCAGTGAAATCTTTTCACTTGCTCCTGATTAGTCAGTAATTTAAACTCAAGGACTTTTAGCAGTGCTTTGTGTGCTTTTGGTAAAGGTCAACTACAGCTTCAAGATACCCTACCCATTAAAAAATTTGAAAAAATATCGTTAGCTCCCAAAGTATCCTTCAGCAAAAGTTCAGAGACCAATATGTCAAGGATAAACTGCAAGGATACACCACGAGAATAGATGCATAAAATCTTCTTTTATTCCAGTAAAAACATGAGATAGGATAAGCGCTTTCGCGTGCGCTGTGCACGCTTCATCAGATCAATTAAATTAAATAAAAACACTTCTTATATATAAAAATCCATCCAATGAAATGCAATCAATAAAACTATTAACTTCAAGTAGAACTAATTAATTAATTAAAATTTTACAATATTGAGCTTCTAAATCTGAAACCAAGCAAATGAGTTTGACAAGGCTTCTTGCACTATCTAAATTCACATTCAGTTGTCGCTAAACAGGCAAACAGATAAACATTATGTTATGTTGTTCTATTGTTCTGTTATTTTGTTTTGTTTTGTTCGCAATGACATATAAAATTTTTAAAATTAAACTTCAGTAAGTGACATTAATCATACATTTGTATGTTATATTTGCTTAGAAATCATGAAGAATATACGGTTGCCTTCAGGCTTTAATAACTATGCATTTAAAGCAACAGTTGCCGTTAATTCCATTTCGTTGGAAGACCTTCTTTCATTCCGTAACGGACAGTCACAGTGAAAATCTCTACTATGCATAAATGCATTCTACATAGTGTCATTTGAAAAAACATTTCGCCAATGCATAAAGATATATTTCACCAATGCATAAAAAATATAACAATAATATTTCAAATCTATGCATTAGTAATAGATTTCGCCAGTAATTTTTTTTTTTTATTTGTTTAAAAATTACTAAAAAAGAGAGATAAATATCTATATATCATAAGCTATAACTATCAGATCTTTTCCGATAAGGGTGGATCAATCTAATAAACTACCGTAATAAAATGTCACTACATCTATATTACATTTACCAATCCTCTTAGTTCTATTTTCTAATTCATCTTCTATTAAGAAGATGTGTAAGGTTTAGGCTAACTTCAATATAATAGATGTATATAACACATAAATATAAAAAAGGGAAAATCATAAACCTGCTATTTGTTAGTAAATATAAATGGATGTGATAAAACTAATAATTAATTAATATGTAATGCAGCCTTGATTTATTGTGTCTAAACACTACATAGAACTGTTGGCTGTTCTTCTCTCCATAAGAAACGTTCCAGTGATGCAACTAATACAACTATTAAACTAATAAATAAATAAATAATAAATAAGAATATGTTGCAATGAACAATATATTAAGAGCATAATAAATTTGTTCGTATGCAAAGTATCAGGTCAAGTAAAGACATTCTATTTAAATGATGTTAAACATATATACTCAATATGAATGCAACAATACATAAAAAGTATAAATGTATAAATAAATAAATAAATAAACATCTCATTATATTTTGCAAATCATTTACTCAATGATGACCCTTCTTTCTTTAACATCATAAAAATGAACCAAACGGTTAAACTGTGAATGTAATACAGAACTCAATTTTGTTACTATTGCATTATTATCTATGTTAGTATAACTATCTTCAATGCTCTTGTTCTTGTCAAATTTACTTATTCCCATATAGCATTAAGGCCAAAAATTCTTAAATATTAATCATAGACTTATTATCTCTTTTCAAGAATAGGTTTCAAAGACACATAGTTATTTATTCCTGGTTCCTTATGTGCTCCAGATTTGAAAATCCAGCCTAGCTCTACTTCCAATAAATGGTTGACATTATCACCTAATCTATTGCTGGTCTTCACTATTTGCAGTATTCTAAATTTAAACCCATGTGTAGGATTAACATTAATATGTTTCGCCAGTGCATTTAGTTCATTTCTTTTGCGAATGTCGTATATGTGATTATAAATACGTTCTTTTAGTTTTCTTTTTGTTAATCCAATATAGAAAGCTTCACAAGAAGTGCAGTTCGCCATATAAATTAAGTTAGTGCTGTTACAATCAGCATATATTCTTGGTTTAAATTCGAAAAAGCCATGTGGATGCCGATATTCCTGTGTAGTATTTATATATTTACAAATATTAAATCGCTTACAAGGGAAGGTGCCACATAATGCATCATTACTATGCACCTTTATGTCATTCAAAATTCTTGAAAAGAATAGAAGATGAATTAGAAAATAGAACTAAGAGGATTGGTAAATGTAATATAGATGTAGTGACATTTTATTACGGTAGTTTATTAGATTGATCCACCCTTATCGGAAAAGATCTGATAGTTATAGCTTATGATATATAGATATTTATCTCTCTTTTTTAGTAATTTTTAAACAAATAAAAAAAAAAAAAAAAAAAAATTACTGGCGAAATCTATTACTAATGCATAGATTTGAAATATTATTGTTATATTTTTTATGCATTGGTGAAATATATCTTTATGCATTGGCGAAATGTTTTTTCAAATGACACTATGTAGAATGCATTTATGCATAGTAGAGATTTTCACTGTGACTGTCCATTACGGAATGAAAGAAGGTCTTCCAACGAAATGGAATTAACGGCAACTGTTGCTTTAAATGCATAGTTATTAAAGCCTGAAGGCAACCGTATATTCTTCATGATTTCTAAGCAAATATAACATACAAATGTATGATTAATGTCACTTACTGAAGTTTAATTTTAAAAATTTTATATGTCATTGCGAACAAAACAAAATAACAGAACAATAGAACAACATAACATAATGTTTATCTGTTTGCCTGTTTAGCGACAACTGAATGTGAATTTAGATAGTGCAAGAAGCCTTGTCAAACTCATTTGCTTGGTTTCAGCTTTAGAAGCTCAATATTGTAAAATTTTAATTAATTAATTAGTTCTACTTGAAGTTAATAGTTTTATTGATTGTATTTCATTGGATGGATTTTTATATATAAGAAGTGTTTTTATTTAATTTAATTGATCTGATGAAGCGTGCACAGCGCACGCGAAAGCGCTTATCCTATCTCATGTTTTTACTGGAATAAAAGAAGATTTTATGCATCTATTCTCGTGGTGTATCCTTGCAGTTTATCCTTGACATACCCTTCCTATTCCAAGTTATTCGAGTGTTTGTCAGAAATCTATCTAGTTTTAGATGGTCACCCGCCTGCACCCATCTACAAATTCTTCTACAAGTACACCATACCAAACATCTGCTGTGTCCCATTGCTTCAGGAACGTGATTCCTAATGATCTGTGTGCAATGGCATCTCCAAAGTGGTCTATCCTCCTTTTCTCCTGGATCCTTCACCACTGTGCTGCAAAAATATTCATTTATGAATTCCATGTAGTTTGGCTCTCCATGACAAAAACAATGCTTAATAGTAAAGGAGCTGAAAGCAAAGGACTTTACTTATGTCAATGTGTTAATGTTTCCTTATTTATGCAGGGAGAACTGTAATAAACTAAATGTTGCTTTTTCAAAAGGAAAATGAATGTAAAGTGAACTCACTCTAATAAACCTATATAAAATTTGAAAAATGTGTATAAATAATTGAGGGATAAAAGTAAAATAAATTGTACTGCACCTGCTTTTTCAGTAGAATATAATCTGTGAAAGAAAATATGGAAAATGGTGTATAAATGCATTGCCACTGTGAAAACGTGCAGTTTGAAAGTAAAATGTAAGCAGTTTTCCACATATGTGTGCACTATTGCAAAAGCTACTCCAGGCTGAGTCACATATTAACATAGCTCTCAACCTTCCATTTCCAGAACGAGGAGCACTGCTTCTCATAATGTTTAACAAATGGGCAAGATGTGGAGTATTTATTAATAGCTTACTAATTACTTCAACTAGGAAGCTCATAGGATGGCTAAATGTGCTTTTACTCATAAAAAGTTATTTTGCTAAATTAATATGATTCACAGGGCTGGCCTTTGGTCAACTGGTGCCCTAGGCAAAGGGGCTCCACAGCCCCCTCCCACAGCACCTGGTGCCCCCACCCTGGTCTACCTACACCACCCAAATTACAGGAAAAGCGCCCTTGTTAGAAAGGCACCCTAGGCAGCGGCCTAGTTGGCCTATGCCTAAGCCAGGTTATGAAGATTCAGTTTAATTTACCATGGAGAGCAGTTAAAAGAATTCCTACCACTAAATGTGTGACAGACATTTTTAGTATGGAACTTTGAGGAACATGCACTTTTTTAAGACCCAATATGAGGAACATTCCTCTTAATAAGGTGCATCTGAGAGGTATGCATGATGATAATGTCTTATTTAGACAGTAACACCATCTCCCCAACAAAATAAAATGTATGTAATGGTGGAAACAGGAAGACATCTTCTAAAATTCAAACTAAAGCCATAAGAAAACCTGCTTTAGGATGTATAAATTGAGGGACAGACTACAGATACAAAAAATAAGTTACAAGAGCAACTACTTTGCCTGGTAGTGGATACCCTTGGAGAGTGATTTCAAGTTGCATGACGCTGCCTATAAGAACTCTAAACATTATATTGTTGGACCTAAAGCAAGAAGCAGTAAGTATGTCTTTTATCAAAAGCAGAAAGTGTCTATTTCAGATGTTACATTTTTCAGAGCATTTTCTGTTTGAATATCTATGTCTCATATCGTCTACTCCGAGGTGATCTCTGCTTAACATACAAGGCCATGACAAACCCAGAGCTGTTGGACATGCTACACTTAAAGAAATCCCAATCCCTCAGAGCCGCATGTTCCAGGGATCTAAACTTTGCCATCACAATAAACAAAACATGCTGGAGGGATAGGTTCCTAACCAAGAGACTCCACACACTCTGGAATAGACTGCCCATACATGTCAAGCAGAGCACCTCTTTGCCCCTCTTCAAAAGGAACCTTGATGATTGGATGGGAGAATGGAAATTCACCCCGGGGATCACTTCAGTCACCTTGCTAATCAGGGGTCCAGGGAAGTAAATAGTGTGGGAAGAAATAGCCAGGGAATTGTTATGGCTAGGCTTGTATAGGCCCTAGAGCCGATAGCCTAGTACCAACCTATGAATACTTTAGTTTCAATTCTTTGTGCAAATTATGTACTGTTTGCATTGCTATTTGTAAACAAAAATACCTTATTTATTTCATGTAAAGTATTTTATTATTTGAATTTGCATACTTGCAACTTACGATGTACACATTTGCTTCAGACATCATGCATTTTTATGGGGTTCTATGATGCTGGATCGAAAAGTCTTTTCATGGAATGGTTTTTAAACTGAAAATGCCATTAATGGAAGTCAATTTTGTGTGGGGCTGGTCCCCCCACACCCCCTGCTAAATATATACCAACTCAGAGATAACACTACAGTGAGGAAAGGGGAAATTTTCCGATCTTGCTGTACTGCGATCTCACAAAAGCAACTTCTATTAATGGCATTTTTGGTTTAAAATCCGTTCCATGAAAAGACTTTCTGATCCAGCCTCATAGACCCTTTTTATGGGACTCAAAATGCATGGTATGAATAGTATGAAAAGTGATAACTCAGAGCTAATTGCTATAAGTTTAATATTTAAAGGCTGACTTATTTTAAGGGTAAACCATTAGGTATTTTTGTTTTGTTTTCTAAGTTTTGTTACATGCTGGCAGTGTACCATAGACTTGGGAAAGGAAGGCATTAGTGCTGGACAGTTTTTTTTATCCCTCTCAATCTAGATTTGTGTGATTCTGTATATAGAATGCATTTGTTGAATTTTAACTATTGTTGGTAAGTCTGCACTGAAAAACATCTGTCTAAGTCTGACTAAGGTTGTGCTCTATGGATCTAGTGATCTGAATTGCAACTGTACTGATTAAAGCTTTTTAGGTGTGCCACAGCTTGGCTATTACTCAGGACACCAATGCACATTTTCCATACACCAATAAGGACAATTAGTATTTGCATGCTAGTGCTTGGGTCTATATCACTTAGTCAAAGTTTTGTAAGTTCGAACACCATATGTTGGAACCGATATGTTCGAACTTACAAAACTTCAACTATGTAAAAAAAAAAAAAAAAACAAGGGAAAACAAAATAAAGGGTTGAAAGCAGGGGGGGGGGGGCAAGCCCCCTGCACCCCCACCCACCCTGCTCTTTAAATATACCAACTCCGAGACCACACTACAATGCAGTAAAGGGATTTCCACGAGGAGGGTGCAGGGGGGCTTGACCCACTTCTTACAAGAGTCAGGTAAGATATTTCTTTTTTTTTTTTTTTTTTTTTTTTGCATTCCAAGTCTGACAACTTTGAGCATATAGTCTTGACCATATAACATTCAAAATTGTCATACTTCAACTATGTGATATAGACCCCTAGTGCTTATCAGAATAGGAATACAAATTAAATATTGCTGGATGTATTGCAGAAATATTGATGGCAGGTGCAGGAGACTTAAAGCTCATAGCCCTATTTATTACCATTTTTGCATCTATTTCTCAGGTAAGTGAGATGATCCATTAAATAAGAAGTGGTAAAAAATATACATGGTACAGAGTGTATAATATATGAACAGTTATATAGAAAGTATGGACAAATAACCCATGCAATAATAAGCATTTGCAAATTTTGTTTACTTTTATGCAAAGGAACAGAAATCTTTGCATGTCAAATGTGGATATGTTCTGGTTATCTGTAGATAGGTAACATCCTCTTTTAACTTAAGTATACAAAATGCTATAAAGTTGCACAAATGTAATGCCATATTGACCAAGTTTAAACCGACAGCATTAAAAAGAATTCTAACTAAAGCTTATCTGGACCTACCACTACCAGTCAATAAATACATATTTGTTTTTATCACCCTCTAACTTGTAAGTTCAATGAGAAGTTGTACAATTTCACAGGGAATGAAACATCCAGAATGAGGTCTGTTCAGAAATACCTTCCACTTCAAATGCAAGGCAGAAAACTGAACCGACTAACAGTCTCTATCATTACTTAATATTCTGAGGTAACACGTTTTCCTTTTTCTGTAATCATACTCTTCCTAGTATGGAGTTCCAATAAGTTAATTCATTATTTTCCCTGTTGTAGCATTTCAAGGATCAGTATGTTTTAAACATTATAAATGCAGTACATTTGAGTTGCCAGATTTACTTCTTTTAACAGTAATGATGCAGTATCACTGCATACATTTTCTACAATTATTATTTTGTGGAAAGGTTGTGTATTTATTATATGCAATTTTTGCAGTATTTTATGAAAAAATCACACTTAAATTTAGCTTAATAAAGCTTTAAAGACAATTGCAAGCTTCACTCAGCCTTTTACATTTCTTCTCTGAAAAGCATTACATTTGCAGTAATTTAATCACACTTCTCAACATTTATTCCTTACATTCTGGTCTAAAAATAAAGTTTTCTTGAGTCACTATCAAAAATCAAAGCTTGGCAATATATATGCATTTTAAGTTGTGTTACACAATCTTTTGACTTCACAGAGCACCTGCATTTGCATTATTGTCACCACTGTGGAGCTGGATTGCTATACTGTAGGCCATAATACCAAACTCCATCTATGAAACTAACCATTTTGACTAGTGCCTCTGTGTAACCACTTTCTGTTATTATGACCTGCAGCTACTTTGAATGCTATACCATATGGGTAGGGGTGAAGCTTTCAAATAGCCCTCACTATTTACAAATATTACTTTTTCACAGTTGCTTATAATTATTTCATTGGTTGAAGTCTATGAGTAGGGTATGCTAACAGATGTTCTCCCTTTGAAGAGGCTTGCCTAAGTACAGAGCCTAGTTTGTGGTTTGAAGTACCTATCTGCAGTATAACCTCCTTGATATAATGAGGAAACCAGTAGTCTGTGGTTTGAAGCCTCTACTAGCCCTATAAAATAGCCAGTGCACAAGGTTCACTTAAGGCATCTTTGAGTTTTTTGCTGATATGCTACTGTTCCACATTGCTTTACCTGTCCAATTTTTCTTGTACGATCCATATCCATGATAGGACTGGCTATGGCGCTGTGATGAGTGGAGTCCCTTTACCTGCTTTTTTGGTAATAAAAGTCAGGCATCTCTAGATAGCTTTCACTCTCACAGGCCTTGTCTAAATTTTGTCACCTGGTATAATGGACAGGATAAAATAATTATACTAGTAAACCTGCCTTTTTTTAAATTCACTCTGCACCTGTATAATATGCTACTCATGTTTTGTCTTTTTTTTTCTAATGCCAACTAAGAAAAATCTGTGAAAGTTACAGCATAATGTCATTTACTGTTGGGATGCACTATGCCAGCCACTGGAAGGCTGTTGCTGCATTCATCCATCAAAACAGCATATTGGTGAATTCATCCAACCCAAACAAGGTAACAATTGCTTGTATCTCTCTGCAACAGCCATCAGGGGCATCTTAGTAACCGTTATATCAATACTGATCAGATACTTGGCTCCACCCAGTTGGCCCAAAGCTTCATTTCTTCTGGGACTAGGATAAGCATCTGCTTTTGTGTGCCTATTTAGTTTCCTAAAGTCTACACAGAACCTAGCGCATTCATCATTTTTTTCTTTTTTTTTTTTACTTCAGCACCTCTCGTGAGGTTCTGCACCTGATGGGTTCCTAGATTTTCCTCAGACTCTACATCTATAAGGAGACTGTTTGATTAGTTATTGGATCCTGTGTCCACATAGAGCTCTACTATTTGGATACATTCTGGCTTAGTAGTAAACGTATCCTCAAATAGATGTACATTGCTTGCATTTCTTGAACATCTATAAAGAATAGCTGATGTGACAGTAGTTCCTCGTCTACTGAGACATCGGTTCAAGTCTCACTAAAGAGATATAGTACCAGATCCTTATCTGATTCCTCTTGCAACCCACTGCACATACTAAGTACTACTGTCTCTCAATCATTGTAAAGCTTCGTCATGTTAATAAGCTAGAGTTTGTGGTTTTGACTCCTGCTTGGCAGCTCCACCACATAGCTGGCATTATTTTATCTTCCTTAAAACAGTGAAATGAACTTCATTATTAAGGAACTTCCTGCATTGCTGCAAATAACTGTCCCAATAGCCAAGGAGAAAGCACACATCATTTATACATAGAACAGGTTGGTTAATGTTGCTAGACACTTTATAATGCTTTTTTTTTGGACTGTTCAAGAGGAGAAACGGTGATACACAAGTACACAGACCTGGGGAATAACATGATATTGACAGGTTCTCTGGTAAGAGTTGCCCAGATTACAGATTTTTTTTTTAAATGGAAGACCATGTCTCATTACATTAGAAAAATTGAAGGAACTGGACATTTCTAGTTAGCTAAAGTTTCCTACTTCCCCACATGCCTGGCATGCTTATCAATCCACTATTTTCAACCTGTTAGAAGAGGTGTAAGCTTTTATCTCCATATACTGCAGCAATGTTCACAAGTTAGAGTGCACCAATGGAAAGAAGGATAGCAAACACATGCCTCACTTTAACCCTGGCTCTACATGGAAAGCTCCTCCCAGTAATAAAAACAATGGACCAAAACATTAGAGAGAACAACATCTGGTGCACTGGGATCCAAGCAGTCCCTTATTATAGCCATACTTCTGAATATCAGCCTTTTTTCAAAACTACAGAGGTAGATGAAGAGGATTTTACCACTTCAGACACTACTCCAGCAGAAGTGAAACAAATGGAAAGGATACAACACAAAAATGCAGCTTTGCAAGCTGTGACAAAAGTGAACAATGGGAAGCCTCCACCCTGAGCAGTTTTAGTGTAGGGCTATGGGTATAATTTAGCAGTCTGAAAGGGGAGAAAGAGGAATAGCACACGTCTATTAATTCAGGTACGAATTCTTAAGGAGGTAGAGCTAATTATGTATTTAGTAGTTTTCTGTTTATGATCATCTAGGTTTCCTTTTGGCTTTTATAGCTTCCACTTGATTGCTAGACTTAAGGGAGATATGAAAGAGTTAATAGACTATCGATGAATGAGTTTATGGGTTGAATATGCACTTGTCTAAGGGGGAACCATGTTCTATGACCTGTCTGAAATGGTTGACTTCAGGGAAACAGTTACACTTGTACTTGTGTGTTATCCCCTTTTGGTGGTTTCTGCTTCCAGCAAGCAAGCAGATAATTCTAGAATTGTAGGGGAAGGCAGCTGACCTTTTTTACTTAGCATGTGGGATGGGAAGTGCTCCCACATCTCAGAGTAACAGTAAACATAGTAATAGAGATGAGAAGTGATGCACTGGCTGTCACAGTATATTCTTTACCAGTTCAAGTATCTAATTGTAAGGATCAGGATAAGCATCCAGATGATTATGGTTAGAGGTATGGCATGGAATGTTTGTAGGTTATCCTAGACAATCAAATAAAAAGCTTGCATAAAGTTGGGGGAAAAACTTAAATGTGACATATTTTTTATTCATGAGACCAAGCTTAAAAATATGTATTGCAATAGCTTTGGAGTGGATGGGGCAGTTGAGGGTGTCAGTTCTAATACATAAGAAACTCAACTGATCATTAATGCAAGAAGTCAAAGGCATGGGGACAGGTGGGTGGTGGCAAAGGTTCAGAGGCAGGGGGAGTTTCTTATTCTTGTATGTTTTTTTTCGGCCTAATGAAGATGATCCTAACATGCTAGAATAGTTTACCAAGGTGATATGGAACATGGAAGAGTTATGATAACCTACCATTATAGGAGGGGATGTCAATGCACCCCTGAACTCTACCTTAGATAGAATGACTCACAAATGGTTTAAGTTGACTAAAACATCTAAGAGCTTAAAGACTTTATGAAATGCTTACAATTGGTCGATATATGGAAAGCTCTTCACCTCTTAGAGAAAGAGTACACTTTCTAGAAAACTCTTCAGGATCAGCTTGAAGATTCCTAAATCCAACAGCACTGCTGTTTTTGCTCTAAGTTGCATTAAAACAATGGAACTATATACCTTACCCAGTTAGACAAACTGAATTAATTACTCTATTTACATCTAAAATAAAACAATTCCTAGCAGATTCATGCTCTTATAGGTTCGTATGTAGGTTCATAGGTAGGTACTAGGCTATTGGCCCTGGGGCCTATATAAACCTAGCCAAAAATGTACCCTGGCTTTCGCCACCCAAGAAAATTATTTTCCTGTGCCACTGTTGAGCAAAGCCACAGAAGTGATCCCTGGGGTGAATTTCCTATTTCTCATCCAATCATCAAGATTTTTCTTGAAGAGTGCTAATGAGGAGCTTTGTTTGATATTGATAGGTAGTTTGTTCCCGAGTATGGGAAGTCTCTGGGACAGGAATCTATCCCTCCAGCATGTTCTGTTTATTGTGGTGACAAGGTTTAGGTCCCTAGAGCGTGTAGCTCAGAGGGATTGGGATTTCTTTAAGTGGAGCATGTCCAACAGCTCTGGGTTTGACATAGCTTTGTATGTTAAGCAGAGATTGCCTCTGAGTAGGTGATATGCAACGGAGTAAAGCTGGAGATTTTTGAGACGGTCTGCATAGGGCATCTGTCTGAGGCTAGTAATCCTCTTTGTGAGGTATTTCTGTGGTCTTTCCAGTTGTTGTAGATGTCTTGTGAGGTACATACCAAAAGGGGTGTTGTACTCTATAATGGGAATAATGAGTGATGAGTAGAGGGGAACAATGACCTCTTTTTTCCTGGATGAGAAACCTTTTGTGATGAGGTGTGCTACGTAGAAGGATTTCCTGACTACTATGGCAATGTGATTATCAAAGGAGAGATTACTGTCCACCTGTGTCCCAAGGTCTCTTATCACACTTTTGGTGTTAAGTTTACTACCGCCTATGTGGTAGTTCATGGGTATATAGTTTTTACCACACGGGATGACAATGCACTTTTTGGCATTGAGCTTGAGGCCATGGCTTTGACACCAGGCATCTGTCTCAGTGAGGCCCTTTTGTAGGATGTCCACATTGTTAGGAGTTTCAATTATGGCTCCTAGTTTGCAGTCATCTGCGAACTTCGTTAGCCAAAAAACGTTTGTGTTAACCTGTACTTCAGAGAAGTAGATACCAAACAGGAGAGGACCCAGGACTGAACCCTGTGGTACTCCACTTCTCACTGGACTGAAGTTGGATTTGGAGTCTGCTACTTTCACATTGAGGGTTCTGTCAGTGAGCCAGTTGGCAACCCATCTTGTGACATAGGCATTTATACCTAGTTTAGCGAGTTTATCTATAATTCCATAGTGGGGGGTGGTGTCAAAAGCCTTGGTGAAATCTAGATAGGCTGTGTGAACCACCTTACCCTCGTCTACGGCTTTGGTGACTGCTTCAAAGAAGTCTATCAGGTTTAGGAGACATGATCTGCCTTTTACAAACCCGAGCTGGGTGGGGTCAAGAGTTTGGAGATTACTAATGTCTTTGTTTATAAATTCCATGATGATATGGTCCATGGCCTTGCAGACCAGGCTCATCAGGCTAATGGGGCGGTAGTTCCTGGGGTCCATGGTGGCTCCCCCTTTGTGGAGTGGGATAACAGTTGCAGTGCACCATTCAGTGGGCACAAAGCCTGAGGTGAGGCTATGACTGAACATGGTACTTAGGTGGGGTCCCAGTTCACTCTGTAGTTCATGTAGAACGCAGCCTGGGATGTTGTCAGGTCCCATGGATGCTGTGTTCTTGGCTTTTGAGAGTGTGTTTTTTACCTGTGCAGTCATGATTACAGTAACTTTGCATTCTTCCAGTATAGAGATGGGCCCTTTAGGGAGTGTGAAGGGTGGGTAAAGTTAGCAGTGAACCTGTCTGCCAGGATGTTGGCAATATCAGTTGGTTATGTATATTTAGTGCCATTGTGCTGTAACTCAGAGCCAATCTGAGTGTTGCCATTGAGATTCTTGGCATAGCTATAGAATGCTTTGTGGTTGTCTTTAGAATCAGTGGCAATTTTGTTTTCATAACTAGCTTTGGAGGATTTTATGAGGGATCTCAGCTTCTTACTGAGGCTAACCAAAAAGTTCCTCCAATCATGGGATTTTACCCTTTTTTGCAACAGTTTCTTTCTTATGTTGTAGAGTTTGTTTATGGCAGAGGACCACCAGATTCACTTAATTTTTTTGGAGGATAGCATCTTAATTCTGTTACGGATAGCATGATCCATGCACTCGTGTAAGTGCTTAAAATATGCAGTTGTGCAGGATTCAGCAGTTGTACCTCTATTGTCCATCTGCATGGGTGTCGTGAAGTTTGCCACTTCTGTCTTAAGAAGCATGAAGTTAGCCTTGGAGAAATGTTTTTTGGTAGTTTCCCTAATGGGGGGTGGGGACGGGATGTGGATGTCTAGGGTGATTAGCTTGTGGTCGGATATGATCAATGAGGAATTGACCTTTGGTGTGGAACACAGGTCATCCATGTTGGTAATGACCAGGTATAGGATATTGCTTCCCCTGGTGGGGGTGAGGATAAGTTGATGCAAGGCATTGGAATTTATTTATTTTTTTTTCAAAACAGGTTTATTGTTTTAACATACAAGAGAAATATCATAACAATTTTATACAAGTAATTAAAAATAGATATGATTATAACATTCAACAAAACAACTAAAGTATTTACAAAGACATCCACTACAATCAGATCAATTAATTAAACTAAAATACCATGCTATTGAAATTAGGATTTTTTTAGCAAATTTTGTAAATTATCCCATACAATATAATGAGATGTTTTTCTAGTTGTTCTTGACCTAATTATGTTTATTTCCATATGGCACACTATATTCATAACATTTTTAAATTCATTGAACGAAGGAGGTGTATCTGAAATCCAATTTCTGGTTATTATTTTCCTAGCCACTGCTAGAATAGACCATAACAAGGGAAGCTTAACCTTTTTAACACTTTGAGGTACATGTGTGTTGAATAATATAAGAGATTTAGAAATAATGAAATTATCTAGGCATTGGAATTTATGAATTCCAGAAAACGTTGAGCAAAAGAGTTGGTACATGAGTAGTTTTTCTAGTTCATGGTGGGGTAGTTGAAATCACCCATTATTAGGGTGTTGGGTTGTACCCTAATATTTTCCAGTGTATCTAGAAATGAGAAGTGAGAATCCCGGGGCATGGTGGGGGATCTGTAGCAAGCTACAATTTGGATTGCAGTCTTGCCCAGAGTTAGTTGTGCTTGGATAATCTTGGATGCATTATGTTGAGCAACTAGCCTGGAGGTGTGGGTATCCTTAATAAATATGGACATGGCTCTTTGCCTTTAGTGTTTCAGTCCAGGTTAGGTGACCAAAAGGTGTGGTATGAATTTTAGCCTGGCAATGCAGGGGTACTCTCTGGAGCCTTGAACCAGGTCTCTGATACTGCACAGATGTTGATGTTCTCCATTTTAAGGAGTGCCTTGAGTGAGTGCATTTTGAGGTTCAGACTTCTATCATTAAGTAGCATTACCCTCAGATTTTGCTTGCTTGTACCTGTTACAGTGGTGAATTTGTCATTTGAACCTTGCCTAAAAAAGGCACTATAGGGGTGGCAAGAGACTTAGCCAGTATCCGGAATCCCAAGGGCGACAGGTGCAGGTCATCTCTGGCAAAGCATCATGGTCTGTCAATCATGTCATCTCAGACAGACAGATACTGGATCCCCTTTGAATGACACCAGAAGCTTAGCCAATTGTTGAAGTCAATCATTTTGTCCTTGTACTGTGGTACCATTCCGGGTGATGGCAGGATTCTACGCAGGGCTAGGGTCATACCTGCCTGGGCTACAAGATCGGAGAGCTCCTCTATGTCTCTTTGCATGTAGTCCAGGGAGGTACATCTCAGGTCATTCACACCAACATGGACAATGACAGAGTCATATTTGTACTTGCTGTGGAGTGACCTGAGTGCGTGCATTATGTGTCAGATCCTGGCACCTGACAGGCAGCTGACAGTAACTTTCTCCTTGTTTACCCTGGTGAGTGGAACATCAGTGTGCCTGACTGTAGAGTCTCCTTTGACTAGAGTGTTGGATACGTTGTTATACCTTATGGGCTGTGGTTGAGTGGCACACTGAGTTTGTGGGCTGTGTGTCATTTGGGTTGTGTTGGGGGTGGAGGTTGCATGTGTTTCTGCTTTGGAGGGCTCTGTTGCTTCGGCAGATTTTTATTGCGAACCTCCGCAAATGTAGGTGGGTGTTTTGTGTTTCTATGTGTGTGTGTTTTGGTGGTGTAGGTTTTGAGGGACTATGTGATGAGTGTGGTGTGGTGCAAGTGTTTACCTTCTCCTCTTAACTGTCTAGTCTAGTCTTGGGTGAAGAGAGCTTTGCTTCCAGTTTGGCTATATAAGTGCATTTCTCACAGGTTGTAGTGTTGGGTGGTAGATGGAGAGGGTTGTCTGTGTACATGAGGCAATTGCTGCATTGCCCCAAGATGCCCAGATTCATCAGGTAGACAGGAGAAAACACCAGGAGCTGACCCTTAGACATGTCTGGAAAGGTGCTTATTTATTAAGTACTAAAAACTGTTTCCTCTAGATACGTGAGGAAATTGAGGCTGTAGTAATTAGTAGCTTATTTAGTGCTTACAATGAGTTCTGAACAAGTGCTGAGTTCAAAGAAACAGATTTTAGTGCTAAAACTAAAAAACTAACTAGTTCTAAGGGAATAATTGAAGAGCAGATTTTATGGCACCGGGAATAGTTTAACCCTAACTAAGAGGCAATGCATAAAGTGTATTTTTTTTATAACAGTAGCAAATGAACAAACTGATTTAAACAAATTAACCAATTAACCAATAAGAGCTAAAAACTGAGCCCCGCTCCAGCAGTCTTCGATCAGACAAGTTCTAACTGCACACTCCTGCCACTAGGGTACAGGGAACCTTCTCCAAAATAAGAAAGCTTGGATTAGTGCTTAAGTTATACAAACAAAGCTAGATTCAGCATGTCTGAATCTAGTCTATGCTACAGCAAACAAGGTGTACCAATTTCAGAAAGAAACAGTTCTAATAAGCAGGCACAATAAGTCTTTAATCAGAAACTCCCAGCTCAGAAGGGCATAGCCTACACTCTCCTCCCACAAGAGTGCAGACTACACCTTCTTAATGTAAAATAACTGTTCCAAAGCCCAAGTGCTTAAACCAGAACTAATACACTTTTAGAATAACAGACACTAAGCCTTCAATCAGCAACTCCCAACTTAGAAGGATGTAAGCTACCTGTCTTGCCACAACAGTGCAGACCACAACCTTCTTAATGTAAAACAACTGGTCTGAGGCCCAAGTGCATTAACCAAAAGCTTAGAATAACAGTTACAATTTAATCAGGCTACTAACAAGCCATAATTAATGCAGCAGAATAAATGCATGTAAGTACTTTTAAGAAAAGGCAGCAAAAGCAAAATAAAGTAGGAAAAAACAGAAATACAGTAAATGCAGATGAATAAAGTGCAATTTTTTATATATAACAATAGAAAACGAGCAAACTGATTTAAATAAATTAGCCAATTAACCAGTAAAAAGCTCAAAACTGAGCCCTGTTCCAGCAGTCTTTAATCAGATGAGTTATAACTCTTGCACTTGCTTACCACGTGGTTAAACTACTCTGGCCTATTTTTTCTGTTCTAATATGTAAGTAATTAAACAGATTTACCTGTCACACTATCACAACATTACTTACTCAAAATAATACTAGTTTCCTGAACTTCACTTAGCTCATTTGTTTTTCTTCACTACCTCTACTATATCTTACTCTAACTTTTGCTTTTAGTGGTAAGGCAGACACAGAGGTGGAAGATTTCCATACCATTTTCTCTTACAGTTAGAGTATAAGATAGATGTTAATATTCTGGCCATGAGATTAGATAAGGTGCTTCTGGGTCTGCTAGACATTTTTCATCAGAGAGTTCATAAAGGAAAGGCAAAGGAGTCTGGTTCATCTGAGGTTGTGGCGTAATAGGGTCTATATTAGAACATCGAAGTTTCAAAACTTTGAATGTTCTAATATCGAACCCTATTCAGTGAAAGCTGAAAACATCGAACATACAGAACAACAAATTTTTTCCTAGGGAAAAAATTTGCTGTTCCAAAACACATACACTCAACACAAGCACACCAAACAAACAGCAATCCACACACATACACCTAAAATCTCACACCTAATCCTACACTAAACTATACACACACCACTAACTATCCACTTACCTTAACCCAAAACCTAACCCTAAGGTCCGTCACTATCGCACACTCACTTGACCCGCGCCCTAACCCTAACTAACCTACCCCACCCTAAGCCTCACGTCCACACAATCGCACACTTACCTGACCCGCGCCCTAACCCTAACTCACCTAACCCGCCCTAACCGTCACGTCCACACAATCGCACACATACCTAACCTGCACCCTAACCATAACTCACCTAACCCACCCTAACCCTCACATTCACACAATCGCACACATACCTAACCCGCACCCTAACTCGCACTCAATCACACACTTACCTGGACCCAACCCGTAACTATCCACCACAGTGCTGAAAATACCAAAGCAACAGAAACGGACAACCGAATTCTTTCCATAGGAAAAAATTCGGTTTTCTGTTGCTTCGATATTTTCAGCTTTCGCTGAATAGGGTTCGATATTAGAACATTCGAAGTTTTGAAACTTCAATGTTCTAATATAGACCCACTTCATATGGTACAGCTGAGTCACAGAAAGCTTCAACATCTCCCACTGCTGAAATGTTTCTTGATTGTCACAAGGCATTTGACTCATTGGACTGGACCTGTCTGTGGGATGTGCTAGGGGCATATGGTATGAAAGGAGAGCTGATAAAGAGCTACCATCATCTCTAGAAGGAGCCCATGGCTTCTGTATCAACACAGGGAATCATGTCCAGTCCTTTTCTACTGCAGCAATGGGGAAGGCAAGGTTAGCCACTCTTGTTGTTATTATTTATATTAGCAACTGAAACTTTGTCCTGTGCCTTACAGAAAAATCCACTCCACACCCCCATTTGGAGTATCACTTTGAACCCTGGTACAGTCATCTCATCCTCATGGTTTGCACATGATGGAGTACTGTGGCTGGTAGATCATACCCTAAATATTACATCTGCCCTAAAAATACTTGAGCAGTTTGGGGAAATTCCTGATCTGAGAATTAATATGGACAAATTAGTGCTGGTAAAATTTAATGAGATAGGCGGGTACAGGTTTCTAGTGGACAGGGACTTCTAATCCTGATATATTGGACCGTCAAGTATATGAGGATTCAGTCAGTAAGATGATGGAGGAATATAAGATAGAATTGGTAAGGTAATGAAGGATATAAGTCTCAGTCAGTAAGAAGATGGAAGATATAAGATGGGTTCTAATAAAATGGGCTACTCTCCAATTTTTGTTCTTAGCTAATATAACAGTGATTAAAATGTTTTGTCTCCCTAAATTTACACACACACACACACGCACACACACACACACACACACACACACACACACACACACACACACACACACACACACACACACACACACACACACACACACACACACCTCCCAAAGAAATGGTAAGCACTATTAGCCTTGGTTTTATGGAACTGCATCCAGCAGTGCTTGTCAAAAAGGAAGTTATATATTTCAACCAAAAGAAGACCAGGTTTGATGGATTTTTTTATTCTGTGTTAAAGCAACAGTGATCACCTCATTTGGGAAGGCATTGGCAATTCCCAAACCCATTTAGATCTTACTGGAACTGGAGGTGACTGCCTTTGCAGATATTATAAGGCTGACTCCAGATAAAACAAGGTGTAAGATCTGGGAGGATTGGAAATAAAATTTGGAAGGATATAAAGGTCCTGAACTTTGGCCTATATGGAGAGTGGTTATGGTAAAATATTTGGAGCTCTTCTGCCTGTTTGATTGATTCATGAACTAGAGATTGGTACCCATGGATAATAAAAAGCTTCTTCTATTGGAGGGATTTGCTACTGGACATCTATGGGACCTTCATAACATACCAAGAATGAAATAATAGAGAGTGATTGGGCTATCCATAACTCTGCCAGTACATGGAACTTAGGTCTTTATCTCAGAGCAAGATAAGAGGGAATAGTGAATTGGAGCAAGATAAGAGGGAATAGTGAATTGGAACAAGATAAGAGGGAATAGTGAATTGGAGCAAGATAAGAGGGAATAGTGAATTGATGGGGGCATGGCATGGGAAACAGTGAGATTCTATAAGCTGAGGATTTGTGAGGGACATGCCATTGCCTTTTGGTATGATATCATGCTAGACAAATATTTAACTGTTTTTGATCCCCTTAAAGCTTGTTTGACCATTTTAATACCCTGGCAGAAACTCTTATTCATTCTATGTATTACATTTACAAAGTTTAAGTTATTCCAGTCATGGCATTTTCCTCCAGTGATGACATTTATGTTGAGCCAAATGGAATCTATGGAGTGCTGGCATTGAGGTAACATGCTTGCTTTGGTCCTGCCAAGTGGTAACCACTATTTAGAACAAGGTTGTAGAGGCATTACAGTGGGCTTTGCCTGAACAGCTTTCTTCTCATGATAAACTGGAATTCGGGATGCTTGGCACACAAGATCCATCTGTCCCTTCAGAAACAATAGAATGGACTTGGCTAAGTCTTGTGGTCATGACTTTTGCAGTATTTATTTTCCAGTCATGGAAATTTGATCATAGGGATGCTGTCTTTTTATTGTTTATATATGAACATAAGTTATGGTACTGCTGCAAGGACATTGGTTGTGTTGCAACATTCAGAAATTATTGGAGCATTCCTTTGCTTTTGAATACAGTTTGAAAAGTGAATTGTTTAATATACATATATATTTATTGAAAAAAAATCTACTTCTATTTTCTTTAAATGGCAAACATATAAATATAAATTTGGGGATCCTCAAAGTAGCTGTATTTTAAGATGTTTTTACATATTAAAATTTCCACCAGGAAACAGTGGATCACTCATAAAGAAATGTATACAAAAACGGACAGGTAGCCCAACATACCCAAGTCTTATATCATTGACAGAGTTGCTCAGGTCTGTAGGAACACAATTATAGGCTTACAAAGCTTTATACTAGAATGTTGAATAAGCATATATAAAGGAAAGGGTGAACTAAACAAGCAGAAGTGCAAGCTATACATAATGCTAATAAAATAATTTCTTGTTAAGTTGAAATAATGCTAATAAAATAATTTCTTGTTAAGCTGAAAATATGCACTACAAAAATACTTTTAGAAAATATAAAACTATATAACAGAAAAAAATCTGAGAGGAGACCAAGGAGATAAATGTTTGCTTACATGGCAGTGGAATGTAGAGATCAATAAGTAAATTCCACACTAATGTAAAAAAAATATATATGACTTAAGCCATGGAAGCAGCATAAAGTAACATGCAATTATTATTGCTTTATGTTAACTGCCCTGGTGATGGATTACAGAAATGAAGTAAAGTGACAGAAAAAATGATATGGTAGCCTGCATCATACAAGTCACAATGGAAAAATTAATATTGAAAAATAACCTGCCATGTAGCTATAAACTTACTTCACATCCCCCATCATAATGTTGTCCTGTAGTATATATAAGGGGTCTATATCATTTCATCGAAGCACCAATTTGCTGAACATCTATTCTTTGAGCTTAAAGCATTAAATACCATTTTGGTGTAGAATTGCATCATTGAAAAGACTTCTCAGGGAAAAACTAGTTTGCCACCAAGGTGATTGAAGCACAAATGACATTATTTTAAACTCATCAAGGTAGGGGGTTGTGGCCCCCACGAGCCTTCAATTATATATTACAACTCTGAGATTGTACTACATTGGGGAAAAATGGCCAATTTTATTACAACGACCAATTAACTCCCTTCCCCATGAAATATTTTGATGATGTAATCCTTTGCTAAAATAGACATTTGTCGAATTGGAGCTTCAATGAAACGATAGGTACCCTATATAGGAAACTCTGTAAAAGTGAATTATGCAAGCAGTGCTTTTGTGTAACCTTTTTAACTTTATGTGTCTGCCCTGGGTACTGAGCATATTCACCTAGTAGAGAAGGATTGGTTTGTGCCATACAGCTGTGGGACTCCCATGAATTATATCGTACAGCATTATCTGGCCTTTCATAATAATTGTAAAACCTCAGAATACAAAGTGACCACAACAAGTAAGACATGAAAGAACAGAGAAAAAAAGGATACATGAGCTGGCAGGTAAATATGTCATTTGCTTGCATGGAATGGTGAGTCAGATCCATGTAAAACAGCTGCAACAGTGGCAGAACAGGAGAAGGAATACAGTGAAGGCGGCCTCATTACAATGACCACAATGCTGACTTCCAATACAGAGTTTATTATAAACTAATCTGAGCTGTATAAACGTGTATACACATTTTATAAAATGACCACAAACGCAGTTTGCAGATTTCTCTGTCTAGTCCCCTTTCTGCTGTAAACCTGTGTATCTTCATTAATTTCTAACTTTCTTTACATACATTTTATAAAGTAGTTTGCTCATTCATATCCCTTGCCCAAAGCTGTAATGCTTTTACCACCATTTCTACTTTTCAACGTTTCTTTCTGGATTTTGCTATGGTTGCTTTGTGCATCTTCATAGTTTCTTGTATTTTTTTTAGTTTTAATTAGATTTCTGTGTATTTATATTGCTACATTGTCACTTTTACTTCTCTGTGGCTCTTTTAGTGGGCTTGTCATATTTGTGGCATTTCCATATACAATCCCATTCGTATCTCATGCTGGTTAATTGAAATAAGATTTACCACTGGACTCTGCCTGTATAGATCTTTAACTCTTTACATTGCAGACTCCTCTAACAGTAAATATTTCATAACTTGTCATACATAGCTAACATTAGCCATTTTTTAAAAAGCAGCTATCATCCTAAGCAGTAGGATTGCAGTCCTCCCTTCTGTACCATTTTGTCTGTTTTATATCCAGCTGATTATTTCAAAGCTTCATGGTCCTTGCATGTCTGCAGCATTATTCCGAGGCACATTTTGCTATTCCCATTTGGAAATATTTGCTTTGCATCTTGCATCTTTATTGATTACATTGCTTTGTCATCTGTACTCCCACACTGTTAATCATTACTGAAACCTGAAATCTGTTATATTACCTAGTGATACCTCTGTCAGCTTGGCATGTTGCAGACATGATATATGCATGACTACCGTTACTGCATGTTATGTGGGCTTGTCTTCTTTTTGTTTCTTTCATATACATTACATAATGCAGTAAGTGTCTATTATCTGCTACAACCTCTTCACATTGATGTGTTAGCCCCATACAGATGAAGCTTCTCTGGTTGCTTATATCCATAGGATTTTCTTGACAATACTGAAATGAATTGCCGTTAACTTCTCCAGTGGTATTTGGTCTAAACTCTGCTATAACCTACCCACCTTGGATAGCTCTGAGATACACAAGGTAATGGTTCACAAAAGGAAAAGCTTTCCTAGTAAAAACATATGGCTGTGAGAGTTGGAATATAAGTAATGCTGTGCACCAGAAAATGAATGCATTTGAACTCTAGTGTTAAACTAAACATTTGAGAAGTCTATGGACTGCAAGAAAGTAAACTCAATCAACACATAAGGAAATATATGCAGACTGCTCAATGGAAAGTTGAATAGTAATAATGCAAAGTCGGGATTCACTATGGAAGTCACTGCTGCTGAGAAAGATCATAGACAAAAGAAAAAGACTATGACAGAAGGTTAAGATGGATGGATGGCATTACTAAAGTAATGAGTATTAGTTTGCAAAAAGTTAAAAGAAACTAGTTGATATACAGGCCCGGTGTGTTAAAGGTCTTGAGGTCTTGCAAATTCAAACTCAACTAAATGACTAAACAAACAAAAAAAATCACTTATTTCTGCTGGATAACTTCTTAGCAGATACATCACTGGCTATTCTCCATCCCTAACCATCCGAGACAGTATAGCTTCCAGACAAACATGTATGGTATATATCTGGATAGTGAACTTCTGCTTGAAAGTTGGTATGACCATGAAAGGGTGTGCAAAAATAACCACATTCAACAAATGTATTTATTTATTTATTTGTCCATTATTGACCTAGGTAGTCCCACTAGGAAATCTAAGATGGCATTTCTACTATGGGAAATTGGGTGAGGGCATCAGACAACTTCCCCTACTCTTGGTAGTAGGGGGAAGAGTTTGTGTGTGACAAATCAGACTTCCTGTTCCATTTCCAGGTGAAGAGGTAGCCCAGAAGAACAGGTAGAAAAACATGACTGATTCAGATTTTGCTGAAACTGAAATGAAAGTTGTTGAAAATGCAGTCAAAATGGTAGAATTGTTACTAGAATTTATTTTTCTGATGATGCGGGTGCAGAAATAATGGTGATAGTGGAGGAAAAGGAGATCATGAAGGAAAAGGAGATTGTGGCTGAAACAGAGATGGATTCAGAGGAAAACTTTCATAGGATATTGTTTGAAGGAGAGACAGTTAATTATGAAAAATGCATAATTACAATCCTCCAGTTGGGGGGGGGGGTTCCAGGATGATTAATTAGTAGAAATATTAAACCAAAATGAGCCAGAAAATGGAGTAGCAATTTCATGGAGTGGCATCATGGAAAAAAATAGAAGAAGAAAAAGGAGAAGAAGGGACTGTACCAGAAAAATTTCAGAGACAAAAACTTATGCACAAACTGTTGGAGAAGGAACAAAGAAGAAAGAGGAAATAAAGTTTACGGTATGTGTGAGTAGTAAAAAAGAGAAAAGAGGAAAGTTTGGACTCTGGGTGTGAAAGCAAAAGAGGTAAGAGCATTTATTTTCATTAATAAAGAGCCTTTTTGTGACTTGATATTTGAAATGGGGAAGGCCATGGAAACTTTTTGGGTGCATATGAACAACAGAAAAATATTTATCCATGGCCAGAACAGAAAAAAAAAGAATAATGATCAAGTTTAGAACTGAAGTGAAGAAAAAGAACTAAATGAACATTTGCTAACAATATGTAAAGAACTAAAGGACACTGCAAAAAATATATGTTGAGACAGGACTATGGACTGGGGGATAGGAATGTGGAGTAATACCGAAAATGATAATGCTATGCATGTACCTAGTATTATTAATGTTCATGGCAATATGGGTTTTGTAAAATACAAGGGTCAACCAAAGGCTTGTTATTTTTTAAAAATATCATTTAATCAGCGAATGTGATAAAAAATATGTTATTTACGTGGTAAAACAGAGCATAATGCAAAAATGTGATTTAAAGTACAAAACATGTGGTAATACTGGTTGTTCATGGCTAGAATTTGAAATGAATGTGCAAGAAAATGAAAATGGCAATGAAGTTATACAGGAGAAAGAGATAGCAGAATGTGTTATACAAGAAAATGTAAAAAAAAATGTGACTGACAAAGAGGCTGTACATGAAGTTAAAGAAAGTAACAAGGAAAAAGAAACAGAGAAGTCAAGTGAGGAAGAAGCTAACTGGCATACAATAAGAAATAAAAAGATTTAAATAGGGAAAAGAGTTAAAGAAAGTAAAAGAAATTTTAAAACTGTAATGCTGAGAGAAAAATAAGAAAGGGAAGGGATACCATTATTATTATATTAACTGTTCTTAAAAGCATAAAATATTAGCTTTAAATGTGAACAGTGTGAAAAATCTTAAGAGGAGAATAGGTATATTATAATGGTGTGCTGCATTAAATGTGCATATTATTGTTTTAGAATATGTCAGATTATTGACAAAGCAAGAAAGAATACAAATGGAAAAACTTTGGAATGGTGTGATAGTTTGGAACATGGAGAAATAAACCAGTTTGGGCATATGTATATTATGTCAGGAAAGCACTAACATATTAGATGTAACCATAACAGAATTAGGAAGAATTATGATAATAGACACGAGATGGAAAAATATGTCTATATAATTATAGCTTTATCTGCATATGTAACAAAAAAAGAGAGAAATGATGCTTAAAAATATTCTTGAATATGTTTGTGTAAACATGGGCATTATAGTGGTCGTGATTTTAAGTGTAACTTAAGAAAAAATAAGAGCAATTGTGATGTTAAAATGGTTAAAGAAATTATGAAAAGTGGAAAGCTAAGTGTGTGGGAGAATAATCACTGGACTTTCAAAAGGAATTAAATTAGAACAGGAATTGATTACTCTGTAATATCTGACAGTTTTAAAGTAAACAAAGGAATTAAGTATGCTGGATATTTTTGACCATGTGGCTATATGGGTTAAAGTACAGGAAAATGAAGAATACATAAGAATAGGAAAATGAGTAAAAAGAATTCATGAAAGTGAATTAGATTTAGAAGAGAAAAAAGAACGTATTGAATTATAGAAAAATCATATAAATATGAGAGTGTCTTATGAGAATTGGACTGTTTGGTGGCTTAATTTTAAATCAAAATATAAAATGTATTTTTAGAATGTATGAGGAAGAAAAGAAAAAAGAAAAGGAGAAATATAAGATATTAAGTCAAGAAATATTTAGAGACTTATTAGAGAAGAAAATTCCTTTTATGAAAAAGAAAGAGAAACATAAAATGAATCAAATTAAAAATAACAACTTGTTATATAAATAAAAATATTGTTTACAAAGAAAAAAAGAAAAGATAGCAACATATCTGAGTAAAATAATAAAAGAAGGAAAAGTAATGAGAGTTAAAGAAAAAATGAAGGTAAGCTAAAAAAGACAGCAAGAGGAAATATACGAAAAAATTAATGAATATGTATTGGAATTATTTGTTAAAAGAAAGAACAAATTTATAAAGAAGAAAAATTAAATAATGAAGACAATGAGTGTTTAGAGAAAAAATAACTATGAAAGATATTGACATGAATTCTGCAACAGGACAGGAAGGAATTGAATATGGTATGTATAAAGAAATGAAAGAGTGGCAAAAATAATTTTTATAGAAGTTGTGAATGAATGTTTAGAAACTGGAATTAAAGAGAAAGATATGTACAGGAATTATAAAATTTATATTTAAAAACGGAAATAAAGAGAAGATAAAAATTGGAGACCTATTACAAATAGTATGGATTATAAACATTTTATGAGAGTAATAAAAAGGTTACAAAAAAAAAAACAAACTGAATAGAAGAAAAGGTAAAAGATGTCACGAGTTATTATGGATAGTAATAGAAATAATTGATATCATGAAGTCAAGAGTTATTATGGATAGTAATAGAAATAATTGCTAATATAAATAAAAATGTAGAAACAAAGGTTATGATAGGGGATATAAGCAAGGCCTATGATAATACTCAGTATAAATCATTATAGGGAATTTTGCAGGCATATAATGTAAGCAAAAATATTACAAGTAATAAAATCTGTTTATGAAAGCAACTATATGAAACTTAATGTAAATAGCTAGACTAGGGAAGAAATAAAAAATAAAATGTGGAAAAAAGCACAGCTAGGAGCTTACTTTTCTTATTAGTGAGGAATATAATAGTGAAGAAAATTAATAAAATGTAAAGGAAGTACAATTGCTAATAATGTATAATTATAAGAATGATATTGTACCAACTGTTACAAATAAAATATGGATGAAAAAAGTAAATGAAACATTAAGTATACATTTTAAAAATTGGTTTAAGTATAAATAAAGAGAAAAGTAAAGGATTTGGTTTTAAATGTATGATAGGAGGTATTTAGTTCAATGAAAAATATATAGATATATTAGGAATAATATCTGGGAGGAATAAATACAGGCAACAACAATGGGATATTATATACAAAGAATTATGGTAAATTTTTGGAAATCATATAGACAAAAGCACACTTGTTGAACACCATGGTAATAGAAAAAATGCTTATGTTGCTAATATCTGTAAGATTCCTATTAAGTATGAAAATTAATTAATTATGATTATGTTTTCTTTTATATGGGTCTCTAGACTGAATCATGTCAGGAGAGGGATTCTATATATACAAGAAGAGCAGGAGGCTTGGGTTTAATAAATCCAACAGTATATGCTGCATCTTTAATTTTATATAATGTATTAAAAGGAATTATGAAGGAAAATAAAAACTGGATAGAAATGATACTTTATTAAAAATATAAAGAATTGTGAGAAGGAATGGGAGTTAAAATAAAACAAGTAAAAGCATTGTGGATAAAGAAATAAAAGAAAACCAAGACAAAATTGTGTTATGGAAAATGAAAAAAAGAATATATGTGAGAAAAATAGAAAGGAGTGGTACTTAAAAATTATGAAAGTATTTTGTTGCATTGATCCATGGAAAAATTTAGAAATAGAAAAAAGCCATAATGATGAGATATAATAACTATAAGGAGATTAAAGAATGTAATGATTTTATGGAGATTGTCTATTAGAAAATTGGTGATTAAGGCAAATGTGCCATACAAAAAAAGCAAGATAGAATATGTAACAAATATGGAGTATTTGATACTACTGAGCATGTGCTTTTGAAGTGTGAAAGAGTTAATAATTTGTGGAAGGAAATATGTAAACATAATAAGGTGAAGGTATGTTAAAGTTTGAGCAAATAAATATGGACATAATAGAATTTGGTTATTATGGAGCATGAAAACAGGAAGAAGTAAAAAAATGGACAGAGTAATATTTTATATTTCGTGGACTATATGGAATGAGAGCCTGAATTAAAAAAATGCAATAGAAAATAGAACAACAATTCTGGAGAAAATAATGTTTTGCTTGTGGATAAAAGAGTGGGGGAGATGCTTAAATTGAAGTTTAAAATGTAGGGAGATTGTAAAGAGCTGCAAATAATGTAAATAATTTAAATATGAAAATATGTAAATAATATGGAATGTCTATATCAATAAAAAAACCCTACTCATCATTGTTGTGAGTGGGAATCATTTTGGAGGAGCACTTTCTGTTTCTGAGGCAGAGGCAGCCCACTGAAACAGAGAGAGACAGATGGAGAGAGAAGGAGATTTTGGAGTAGTGAAAGAAATGAAGGAAAAAGCAAATATCAAGACAAGAGAATGTGTGCAGGATTTGAAGAAAATGTTTCAAAGATACCTGTTTGATGCAGATGAGTCAGAAATGATGGATGTATAATTACAACCCTCCAGGTGGGAGGGTTGTGGTATGATTTACTTAAAGAAATGGTGGTGCAGAGTGATCCTGAAAATTAAGGAGATTTTCCTGGGGGGACATTATTGAACAAAATACAAAATGAGAATGCCGAGACAATCCTGAACAATAGTAGTGAGATGGAAAAGAAAACATATGCAGAAAAAGTAAAAGAAGGCAAACATGGAGTTGCAGAAAATAAGGCAGTAGAAAATGAAAAATGATAGTACATGGTAAGGATTCAAAGTAAAGAAGACAAAGAAATGGACAGGTATGAAGTGTGGGATAATTTTATTGCTCCTTTGGGTGTAAATTAAATTACATGAGGTAAGAGTATTTATTCTTATTAACAAATAGACATTTTGTGACATTATATTTGAGACTGTTTTTTTAATGTAAAACTTTCTTGGAAAATATGAAAAAAACAGGGAAAAAAAAGAAGTTTCATGTGCAACTTTGAACAGTGGTAGAAAGAGAGAAATTGAAAGGACATTTGAAAGCTTTTTGTAAAGAAGTACTGGATATTGCAAATGTTTAGGACAAAAGAGGTTTATGGACTGGTATTATGTTAAAAATAGAAAGAGGAAAAATATACATATACCAAGCATGATAAATGCAGAGGGCAATAGCGGTGTTGTAAAATACTGAGGACAATACAAAATATGTTTATTTTGTGGAAAAGAAGGACATTTGATAAGCAACTGTGACAAAAGAAAATCTTATATTTGTGGGGAAATGGGACATGATGCAAACAAATGTAAATTGAAATGTTACAAATGTAATAAAATTGGACATTTATTTTATGAATTGCAAACATGAAAATAACAGTGAGGAAAAAGAAAAAGACAAATAAAGGGAAGAAAATGAACAAACAGAAGAAATTTTAGAAGATGTAGAAATATAAGAAAAATTAGATGAGAAAAAATAAAAAAGAAGACAGATAAAGGTTCTGAAATAAGTGAAGAAGAAGACATAAAATGGGAAGCAGTAAAAGGGAAAAAGTGTATTGGTAAAGGGTAAAAGACAGAAAATTCAAAGGGATAAGTACAAAAGAAAAAGAAAGGAAATGGATAAAAAGGATATACATATATAGCTACAAAGTGGGGCTTGGTATAGTGGTTAAGGTGTTAGACTCATAAACAGAAGGTACAGTGTTTTATTTTTACTGTTGGAAAGAAAATTGGATAGCTTTAGAATGGCCTATTAAGAAAGCTAGCCTAGTAATTAGCTTTGAAGTTATGAATCTAGGGAAAAATAAAAATTTTACAGTACTTTTGTAAATGTGAATAGCATTAAGAATACAGTAAAAAGAATAGGAATCTTTGAGTGGTATAATACATGTGATATAATTATATTAGAAGACACAAGATTTTTAACAAATGAAGAAAGATGACTTTTCTTCTACTTAGAAACTATGGGGAGGAAAGATAATCTGGAATTTGGGAAATAAATGTTCTGGAATAACTGTATTCCATAGATAGATTGGATGTAACTTTAGCAAAAATGGGAAGATTAATCATTTTAGATTTAAAATGGAAAGAACAAGTATATGGAATTATAGCATCATACGATTATACTAACTGTAAAGAAAGACAAAGCTTATTTCTTCAGATTTTAGACTATGTAGTGATAAATATGATTATTATTATAATAATAGGAGACTTTATTTGTGATTTAAGAGGCAAATGTAAAAAGAAATTAAATGATATAAGAAAATGTTAAAAGTTATAAGATGTGGTAAGTTAAAACTTAGGAACAAAAATTCAGGGACTTACAAAAGGGGGTATGTATAGAACTGAAATATATTATTTTATAGTATCAGAAGATTTCGTTATAGGAGAGGGGGGGTAGTTGAAACAGGATTTTCTGATCATCTTGCAATATGACTAAAGATAAAAAAAATAAAGAATAAATAAAAATAGACAAATGAATAAAAAGGATAACCAAAAAAAGCATGGAATGAAGAAAGAAAGAGGTTATGAATACAGTTATGGAAAGATCATATTACTATGAGAACATTTTGTAAAAAATTGGTCTGAATGGTGAATGATGTTAAAGGAAAAATATAAAAATGATTTTTACAGTGGCAATATGATATGAGAAAGTACAGAAAGAAAAATATGAAAGAAAATATTATGATACATTGGAATATTTAGAACATAGTGATAAAAAGTATTTTGACAAAGAAAAATAATTATATGAAAGGAAGAAAAATATGAGGATTGCTATATAAGCAAAGATATTTTTACAATGAAAAAGTGAAGAAGTATCGACTAACTTAAACAGATTAGTAAATGAAGATGGTAGTGTAATGAGAGAAATACAAAATATATAAGGAGAAATAGAAAACCTCAGGAAAAGATTATGAATAGTGTAGTACAATATGTACAAGAACTGTTTAAAGAAAAAAGAAGGTAGTCAAAAAACTACCAGTGAAATAGTTAACAGAAAAAGAGAATAAAGAGTTGGGAAATGAGTTTCTTTAACTGAGCTAGATAAAGTATTGTGACGGTAAATATAGATTTGGCTACAGGCCTAGATTGCCAAAAATATATTTTTTAAAGATTTTGAATGAATGGTTAAATGAAGGTTTTAAGTACAAAGAATTATGCAGTGGAATACACAAATTCATATGGAAGAAGGAATATAGAAGAAAATTTAAAAAATGGAGACCAGTAGTAGTGAATAATACTGATTATAAGATCTTTAAGAAAATAATACAAAAGGGATTTGAATTTAAAATGGAAAATATTAAAGATTGCATAGATAGTACAAAGGAGAAGAGTTATCAAGAATTATTAATGATAGAGAAATTGTGGATGATATTATGAACAGAAAAAAGTGAAAATCATGATGGGAGACCTTAATAAGGCATCCAACACAATCGGACATGAAATCTTATGGATAATAATGAAAGAATATAAGTGACAAAGTTAGGAAATTATGTATGTCAGTGTATAATAATATAAAATAACAATACTTGTAAATGGCTGATTAAGCCAAGAGGTACATATGAATCGTAGTGTAAGACATTGATGTTCAATGAGTTGCACACTATTTGCATTAGTTATGAATGTGATAGCATGTAAAATAAATTACAAAATGAAGGAAGTGGGTATATAGCACCTGAAGGGTTAAACATTTCAGGTCTGTTAACATATGCAAACGACATTATAATAATTGCCAAAAACAAAATTTGGATAAAAGAAGTAATAGTTTTTACAAATGAGTGTCTAGAGATGATAGGGATGGCTTTAAATAAAGAGAAATGTAAACGTTTAGGTGATGTAGCAAAGATTGGGGGTATATATTTCGCAATTTATAAAATTTCTTTGTTAGGTATAAAATTTGGGAATACAGATGTAAGTATAATTCAATGAGAAAAACAAAGAAACAAAGCAAACATCTTTTCTGGAGAACATAGATCTTATCAAACAGAAAAAAAGGCTTATTTAATATATTCAGCACTGATGGGAAAAATAGCATACTTAGCAAGTGTACTTATGTTGCTAACAGTACTTGGAAAGGAATTGTTACAGATTGTTTTGTTTTCCATTTATATGAGCTTCTAGATTACACCCAGTAAAAAGAGGAATGTTCTATGTAAATAAAGAAGAAGGGGGCTTAGGGTTAATTAACCAGTAGTATACACTGGTTCATTAAATTTGTACAAAGTATTAAAGTGGATAAATTAAAAAGGTGAGAGATGAGTAGTAAATCTAAATATACATATGAAAAATTTTGAGGTATGATGAAAAAGAGTAAAACAGAAAAAGAGTGTATAAATGAAAAAAATAAAATGTTACCAAGAAAAAATATTTTTGAGGAAAATAAAAATTGATAATATAGAAAATGAAAATTATGGTATAAGAATGTAATAATAAACACTACTATGCAAAACCATGGGAAAAATCTAACAGGTGAAAAAATTAAAACTATAAAAATAAGAAGCAAATGGTGCAATCAGAAAGTAGAATTTCAAGATTATTTGTGGAGACTGCTAATAGTTAAATTGCCAGTAAAAGGAAATATGCGATATAAGACGAACAGTAATAGAATATGTTTACATTGTTAAGAAGAAGACATGATGAAACATGTTTTTGAAATGTAAAAGAGTAAAAACATTATGGGGAAACTAAGTAAAAATTTTTTTGAAGATGTAAAAGACATGTCCCAGGATTCATTAAGACTTGCACGATGTGCAGGAATAGTGCAGGGGCTGCTGCATGCAATGTGTCTGCTGAGCAATTCAGTATAGATGTCCCAGGACATTCCCGAGTGCGCCTACACTAATCCTGTGTGAACACCACTGTCTTTCCTCATTTGCTGGTGAAAAACATGGAAATGAGGTGAATTAGTGATTCAGCAAACAGAAAGGTGTCCGTGCAGGAATAGTGTAACCTCCAGAAATGTATTCAGTTACTAGCTGAATACATTTCTGCAAATAAGAAAACGGAGGCATGACAGCCTCAAATAAAGCATATATTCCATTTATTAGGCATGCCAATGGGGAAATATATGGTCATTGGCATAAAAAATAGTTTTATATTTTTAAAATAAAACTTTTTTTGGCCGATCTTGGCCGTTTAAGCATATGGCAGTGACGCGCAAATGGAATCATGCCAAAAATAAAAAAAGTGGAAAAAACAATTTTGAGAGAAATCTGCATTTTGCCGTTATATTCAATGGCATGCAGAATGAAAACAATACCAGGGAATAGTGGTTGCTAAGGGGAAATGCTCAGTGTAAGTGTAGTAATTCTGGAGTAAGGCAGTGGTGTATGCAAATGTGGGGATTTATACTGAATCACAAATTTCTTTTAAGTGTCAGTCTGCACCTAACAATGTAGGTGCTCTAACACCACTTTGTAGACAGGAGGAGCAGCTAACATGAAAAGGGTGTGTGTCATGTTTGCTGTAAGCACATTGGAGCTCAGTGGTCTGTGTTTGCCCTTAGCTAAGCACATCTAAGGAAGGCAGTGTGTCTGAGGCTGTATTTTCCTATTCTATGAAATGCAGAGCATGTTCCCATCCAGGGAGGGCCAGTTCTTCTTATAAGTGTTTAGTTAAGCTAAATGGGTGTGCGCAGTGTGCACTGAGCCTAAAACAAACAAAAAAAAACACAGGGGATAGCAGAGATGTTTACATTTGAGCACCGGGAAACAGGGAGGAACGGGAAGGGGAAACAGCAGAAGGAAGGCAATCAAAGAGAACTAGCATAGCTGTCAGGTGGAATATCTCAGAATCAGCCAATTACACAGGCAGAAGCCCAGCACACTACTATAAAATATGCAAACACCTTTCAGTCTGTTTTTCCCACTGGTTTACACATTCGGGAGAATTTTAAACTGACAAAACTAACAAAACATATTAGGGGCTGCTGTTGCTTTGATTTATCAGTATGTGCTGGAGACTGAGGGTGGTGAGGAGGATAATGCTGACAACCAACTCAGACCAAGGAGGAGGAGAAGAATGTTCAGACCAAGGGGCTACATTATTTGGAGATAGTAGAGCACTACAGGGTGGACAGGGACATACTTCAGCAACTTGTTGAGCTGTGCCAGCCTTGCCTCAGACCCAGAACCAACAGAGGGGAAACCATCCCAGTGGATACCAAGGTATGTATAGCCTTAAGAATACTAACTTCAGGTACTTTTCAAAGACCAACTGGGGAAACAATAGGGGTCTCACAGGCTTCTGCGTCCTGGATACTCACCAGTTCCTGAATGCTATGCGACTGCATGCCACTGAGCACATTTGCTCCCACAGCACCCATGAGGGGAGGACCAGCAATATGCATCTCTTCTACCATGTAGCAGAATACCCAGAGGAAGGTACTGGGTGCCAAATCCTGCATGCACATCCACATCAAAGCACCACCTGGTGACCAGGGCAGGGTCTACCTAAACCGCAAGGAGTTCCACTCCATCAACTGCCAGGTCATGTGTGATGCCCAGAGCATTATCATGAATGTGTGTGCTGGCAGCCAGGGAAGCTATCACGACTCCCACATTTGGCATTTGTCACAGCTGTACTGGGTGTTTGCCAGTGGGGCATCCCATATGACCATCTGGTGGGGGATGCTGGCTACACACTGGAGCTGTGGATGATGACACCCATCAGAAATGCACACACACCCACACAAGAATGCCATACTGAGGCACACACACAAACCAGGATCATTATAGAGCATGTGTTTGGGATGCAGAAGTCATGGTTCTATTGCCTTGACATATCCGGTGGAGCCTTGTGGTACTCTCCAGCCACATGTGCACACATGTTCATAGTATGTGCCATACTACACAATATGATCCTGTGGAAACAGCTGCAGCAGGAACAAAACAAGGATGGGCCACACAGCCCCCCACCATTGCCAAGGTCTCTACAGGCACAGAGGGACTCAGAGGAGGAACATCCTGAGCCTGCCCCTATAGGCAGATGGAGGAATGCCCAGTATGCCCTGTCCTTGGCAAAGAGGCAACACATAGCAGATACACTGACACTATAGGACCCAAAGGACTGACCTCTCTCTCTCTGACTCACACACACACACACACACACACACACACACACACACACACACACACACACACACACACACACACAATGGATGCCAAACAACACACCACATATACCCTACCATGTATAGGCAGTGTACTGTGTGCATCTGACATAGTCAGCCCTCAAGCACCATCCTCACAACAGCCTCAGGCACAAAGTAAGTCAGTCTCCTTAACAAAATTAATGAATGGAGTGTAATGTTCTGATACCATCTCTACAGTATTGATTCAAGCATGAAAGGGAATGAGGTTGCTTACTGGGATAGCACCAGACAACTAACAGCTCTGTGGGACAGCAGGAAGTGTATTCCCAGTATTGGCCTACCCACACCATGCAGTACCACCGTAGTTGACAAATACCACTGCAGTATATGTGGTGAGCCAAATAACTGGGGAGTCATAGGTCACATGCATGGATGTCAATGTGGGGGTCCCATACCCACCCCCAGCCTCACCCAGCAGATCAGCTGTAGAAAACCATACAGAAATGTCTGGCAAAGGCCCCCACATGGTGACATCCATGAAATCCACACCCACAGACTTTTACACAGTGATATCACAGCAGGTCTGACTGTGGCAGTATGACTTTGAAAGGTAAAAAGTCTGAAACTACAAATGTATATGCCAGAACAATCTGACCTGTGGTCTATACTGTTATTCCTGTAGTCTGAAAGATAGGGCACACCACTATGCTAAGTGGGACCAAAATGTTAAGCAAATATCAGGACAGTCTCTTCAAATGTGTATTCTGTACAGATGTGTTACCCGCCCATAGTCCCATAGAAATGTAGTAAGTAACATGTCACTAGCCTTAAGCAGCATCCAGCCATCAGCTAGAGGGATGGCTCAACACAAACAGAAAGCAATTGTCAGTAACACCCACAGTTAACTTACTGGTGCCATTCCAGTGTTGTCCACCGCTGGCAGCCTGGGAACATATGATCATCAGAATGCACTGCCTTGCTGCAGATGTCCTGCATCTGTCACACCTGGCCTACAGGCCTGTGGTAAATGCCATTGCCTCACCCACAGTGCCCTGTTAAGGAGTGTCATGGAGTCCATAACACCAACATAACACAGTCTAAAAAAGGCAAAGAAAGGCCATGCTGCTAACTGTTAGGAGAAAACCTGCCAGTGTCAGAGAGCCAGAAATCTGGCCAAAGACATCAATAATGGGGTGAAAAAGGTCCATAGAGAAGGACACCTTTGAAATGCTGCTCTAATAAAGTAATAAAGTTGAGGGAATGATTATAGTGGCATGGAATGTCTGTTGGGTATGCTGTCAGAAACTGCAATGTCAAATATGAGTAATATCTGACTACAACCCTGAGTGACTTGCAAAACATGTTTCCTTGAAAACTACACTTGCTTGCATAACCAACAAGATATATGAGTCATGAATGTGGATATTCTGTGATACTCTGTACAGCTGACAGGCAGGTCTAGGAGTCTTAACATGGGAATGCACTCATTGCAGGCAGTCCTAACCTTGGAATATGGTGACATGTCTGCGTCCACAGAACCCTGGCCCACAGCCATGGGGAGTATCACACCCTTCCCTGATCACTCATCCTATGCAACATCCTGACAACAAAATGTGGCCAGCCAAGCAAAATGAGGTGGGCCATACATATATGGCAGACAAACACACACATCCAGGCTGGTCAAACAGTCTGACACACACAAGACCCTCCAAGAGCAGTCATCCTTTTAACAGACCTCTATGAAAAGCACTGGTAGCTATTGGCAAACATTCTGACCTAAAACACCCCACATATCTTATCCCCTACAAATCTATCCAGAGTCTGTCTGTCACCCTCATCCTGTCTGACTTATATTACCCAACTGTGGACTGGAAATTAGACCAGGCCAGAACTGAAATGCACAGAGATTCCACCATTGTTATATATCACCAAAGTACTGGACTGTTTCCACAGTCAATTGCTCATAGGCACACCTCTCAACAAGCTGGATTGTGCAAGGATGTGTAGCATTTGAGCCATAAGTTTGGTGTGTGCATCATCCATCCTGTATTCATCTGGTAAATCACTGTGATGATCTGAGGAGGTATCTCATGAGATACTGAAACAATACATGACAGTGTCAAACAGCATATATGTCAGATGTCTGCTAAAACAAGCCCTGTAACCCTAGCAACCCATACATTACTGAGAGAAATAGTCACACTCATCATATGCGCCATTGTCCCCCCATTTTAATAAGCTATCTCCATATATCCTGCAACAACAGGTTGAGAGGTATGGCTGTAGCACAAAGCAAACTGGACTGGAGTACAACAATCCCTGGAATGGAGTCCCAGATGTACTATAGAAGGTCACACTGGGCATGCTCATACACTTAGAGAAATGTCAGTAGGATCTAGGAATGAACAGGCTTTGATCTAGGAATGAATAGGCCTTCCCCACCCAGTCCACTTCCCATTGCCCTACTTTAGCATTCCTGAAGATGTCTGTCACCATAGAAGTACCTTTTGTCAGGCCTTATCTTATAAACTGTGGCTTGTGACATAACTGTGTAACACTATAGTGCAAATTACTAGTTAGGTAAGAGTTCTAATCTCAGTCCTGGCAAATGCCAAAGTGTGTGTGTGTGTGTGTGTGTGTGTGTGTGTGTGTGTGTGTGTGTGTGTGTGTGTGTGTGTGTGTGTGTGTGTTTACAAGTTAAAGCTTTTGGGTCCATTCAAACCCAGTACACTTCCTCTTTCCCACTTTAGCAGTCCTGGAGATATAAGTCACCTGAGAAGTCAATCAGGCCTCAGCCCCATAAGCTCTGTGGCACATGCAATAACTATGTAACACTATGGTACAAATAACTAGTTAGGTAGGGGTTCGACTCTCACATCTGGCAAGCGTGTGTGTGTGTGTGTGTGTGTGTGTGTGTGTGTGTGTAAGCATGTATGTTTGTAGGACAAAGTATTTTGATAAGTTTAACATCCACTGCCCTATTTTATCAGTCTTACTGATGTTATTCCCCTTATAGGTTCATAAGTGTGTAGTAGGCTAATGGCCCAGGAGCCTTTACAAGCCTAGCCTATAGAAGGGCCATTGTGCCACCTGATGTTACTTCCCAGTGCCTCTATCAAGTAGAGCCACTGCAGTGATCCTTGGGGTGAACTGTCTATTACCATTCCACTCATCAAGATTTCTCTGAAACAGGATCATTTAGGTGCTCTGCATGACATGTATAGGAAATTTGTTCTAGGGCATGTGCAGTCTCTTGGTGAGGGACCTGTCCCACCAGCACATTGTGGCAATTGTGGTAATGATGTAGAAGTCTCTACAGTGTGTGGTGTGGAGGGATTGGGATGTCTTTATATGTAGCATTTTTAAAACAGCTGGGTCAGACATGGCTTTGTAAGTCAAACACAGATGGCCTCCAACTAGGTGATATGACACAGAGAATAGTTGGACTCTTCTGAGTCTGTCTGTGTAGGACATGTGTTTAATGCCTAGGAACCTTTTTGTGAGGTGCTTCTGTGGCCTCTCCAGCTGTTGCAGGTGTCTACTGAGGTACATGGCAAATGGGCCAGAATACTTGATGAGTGGACTGAAGAGGGAACAGTAGACAGAGATCATTACCTCTGTCTTCCTCGATGCAAAACCATTGGTAATGCAATGTACCACATAGAAGGACTTCCTGACCACAGTGGCAATGTGATAGCTGAAGGAGAAGTTGCTGTCAATCTATGTCCTACAATGTTCATTGGCCTCCCATCAATGTGGTACTTACGGGGAACTGATTATTTTACCAGAGGGGATGACAATGCATTTTATGGTGTTAAGCTTCTGGCCATGGTTTCCACACCACTCATTGGTCTTAGTGAGACCTTTCTGTAGGATATCTGCATCACTTCTGGAATTAATGATAACTCCCAGCTTGCAGTCCTCTGTGAACTTGGTCAACCAGAGGTCCTCTGTGTTGGGCTGGACTCCTGAAAAGTAGATGCTGGACAAGATACTACCCAGTACTGATCCCTGTGGGACTCCACTTGTGACTGCTTGCCAGTCTGACTGAACCAATTTGCAACCCACCCACTGATATAGGTGTTGATGCCTAGTTTGGTGGGTTTATCAATAATTCCTGACTGATGAATGGTATCAAAAGCCTTGGTCAGATCAAGTTAGGCTGTATGCCTTACTGTCATATACAGCCCTGGTGACTCCCTCAAAGAAGTCAACCAGGTTGAGCAGGCATGATCTGCCATTCACAAAGCCAAACTGTGGGGGGTCCAGAATTAGGAGACCACCTATATCTTAGTCAATCAGGTCCCTGATGATGTGATCCATACCTGTAGATAGTAGACTCATCAGGCTAATGGGTCAATAATCCCCAGTGTCTGTAGATGCCACCCCTTTATGGAGAGGGATGACTGTAGCAGTGTGCCATTTTGGAGGGACAAAGTCTGAGGTGAGGCTGTGACTGAACAGGGCACACAGATGTGGTGCCAGGTCTCTTTGTACATCATGTAGAACACAGCCACGGATATGCTTGGGTCCCATGGAAGCCGTATTCCTGCCTGTGGAAAATGCAGGTCTAACCTGGCCTGCAGTAATGCTGTAGGCCTGGCATTCATCTGCCATTGTGATTGTTCCCTTGGGGGGAGAGGGGGGTAAAGCTGGCACTGATTATGTTGGCAAGATTGTTGACAAGACTGTTGCCAATATCTGTTTTCTCTGGATAGGAGTTAGCATTGTGCAATAACTCACAGCACTTGTGGGTATTGCTGTGGAAGTTGTTGATATAACTGTCAAAGGCTGTTGTGATTTTTGTCAGTGTCTGCTACAATTCTGCCTTCATAGCTGCCTGTAGATGATTCCATGAGGGATCTCAAGTTGTGGTTGATGCTAATAAGGGGGTTCCCCAGTCTTGGGACACCACTTTTTTCTGCAACAGTGTCCTCCATCTGATGTACACTTTTGGTGGGGGGCCATCACATTGGATTCCAGTATTTGGAGGACAGCTTCTTGGTTCTGTTGGCTATGGCTAGTACCATGCATTCATTTACATGTTTGTACAGTGCATATGTGTATGATTTGACAATCATGCAGCTATTTTCCATTGGCATGGGTGGAGTGAAGTCATCCACCCCTGTTTTTATGACTCCAAAGTCAGGTTTGGAGAGGTTTTTCAAGGTGGTTACCTTTGTGGGGTGTGTGGGTGAGATGTTGAATTCCATGTTGATTACATTATGTTTGGATCTGACCAGGTAGGGATTGACAACTGTGGTCGAGCAGCAGTCCCATATGTAAGTAATCAACAGAGGTCAAGATTGTTGCATCCTCTACTGGGGGTCAGTATGAGCCAGTCCAGGGAATTTGAACTGATGAATTCCAGGAAGTGTTGGGAAAGTGTATTGGTGCTTGACTACTTTTCCCAGTTGATGAAGGGATAGTTAAAATCTCCTACTATGTCTGTGTTGGGTTGGACCTTCATAGATGCCAGGGTGTTGAGGAATGTGGATTGACAGTCTAGGGACATAGATGGGGACACATAGCAGGCTATGACCTGGATTGCACTATTACCCAAAGTCAGTTGTACCTGAATTATCGCAGATGCATTATGCTGGGATACTAGTCTGGAGGTGAGAAGATCCATTATGAATATGGATACACCACCATCTGTGGAGGTGTGGTCCATGATTTGGGGTTGACAACTGTGGAATGCTTATTAGTGCAGGGCTACTCTCTGCTGCTGTAAACCAGGTCTTTGTTACAGCACACATGTCAATGTCCTCCACTTTGACGAGTGCCTTGAGTGACTGCATCTTGACAGTTAGATGTCTACTGTTCAAAGGTTCATAGGTGTGTACTAGGCTAATGGCCCTGGATCCTTTACAAGTCTAGCCTATAGGATTACCCTTGTATGATGCCACCCGGCCTTAGTTCCTAGTGCCTCTGTCGAGTAAAGCTACTGGAGAGATCCCTGGGGTGAATTTTCTATTTCCCATTCACTCATTAAGATTTCTTTTGAAGAGGTCCAGTGAGGTGCTCTGCTTGACATGCATGGGAAGTCTATTGTATAGCATGGGCAGTCTCTGGGTTATGAACCTGTCCCACCAGCATGTTCTGTTGATTGTGGTAATGAGGTTGAGGTCTCTGGAGCATGTTGTATGGAGGGATTGGGATTTCTTTAGATGTAGCATTTCTAACAGAGCTGGATCAGACATGGCTTTGTAAGACAAGCAGAGCAGCATGACCTTCAGATTGCATACATCTCTAGCTGTTACGGTGGTAATTTGATTTTGCACATTGCCTAATAAGGCACTATAGGGGTGGCAAGACACTTAGCTAGTACCTGGAAACCCAGGGGTAAGAGATGCAGGCCATCTCTGGCAAGGCATTGAGGTCTGTCAATCATGTTATCCCAAGCAGAGAGATACTGTATCCCCTGAGAATGACACACAACACATAAACCAATGTTGTAGTCAATCATTTGTTCATAGTACTGCAGCATCATTCTAGGTGATGGTAGTATACTGCTCTGGGCTACTGTCACACCTGCCTGGACCACATAATCTGAGAGTTCAGCCATGTTTCTTTTCATGTAGTCCAGGAAGATGTGTCCCAGGTCATTCACACCCACATGGATGATGATAGTGTGATACTTGTAGTTGTTGTGGAGGACCATGACTGGGTGTATCATGTGTTGGATGCTGGCTTGTGATAGACAGCTGACCGTTACCTCCTCCATAATTAACCTAGTGAGTTGGACATCTGTGTGCCTCAGTATTGAGTCACCCATGATTATGGTATTGTGCAAGGTGGTTAGCCTTTGAGGCTTAGGTCGAGGGGCACACTGTGTAGGTGACATATGTGTCCTTTGGCATGTGCTGTTTCTTGGAGTCTGAGTGAGTGTCTGTCTTGCTGGTCTGTGCTGTTTGGGTAAATGTCCATTGAGTTCCTCTGTGAAGGTGGGTGTGTGTTTTTTCAGTGTATGTCAGGGCTGTCATAGTGGGTGCTGTGGCAAGCTATGTGTTCCACATGGTGTGGTGCAGGTGTTGACCTTATCTTCTTGACCAGCTAGTGGAGTCCTCACTGGAGAGTGCATATTTCCACATTTGGTGATATAGGGGTAACTCTCACAGGTATGAGTGTTTGAAGTTTAGAGGAGAGGGTTGTCTGTGTACATGAGGCAGTTGCAACAGTGCCTCAGAATGGACAAGTTCAAGAGATGAATGGGTGAAAGCACAGAAAACTGCACTTCAACCATGCCAGGAGGGTTGGTCATAACTATTAAGTACTGGGGCTAATTCTGTGAGGAACGAGTACTGCTGATGGCTCCCAGGTGAGCTACACTTATTGATACAATAACCTGTTGAAGTGCAAAGCTATTATGTCATTTGAACTGCAAGACAGAAAGAACTAGCAAGATGTAAGAGAAAAACTGAAGGCAGACTTTCTGCCACCTGTAATACTTTACCTCAGTTGTGCAGATATCAGTACCTTTGTCCAGTTGTTAGTCCAGTAAGCTCTGTAATGCATGTGGTAACTGAATAACACTATAGTACAAATAAGTAGATAGGCAGGGGTTCTAATACCAATACTGGCAAATGTGTGTGTGTGTGTGTGTGTGTGTGTGTGTGTGTGTGTGTGTGTGTGTGTGTGTGTGTGTGTGTGTGTGTGTGTGTATCATATATTGTGTAGGTTATACCATTCTGAGTTGTATACCACCCATTAGACGTCCCCTAACCCCAATTTAGTGGTCCTGTTAATGTCATTCATCTTAGAAGTACCTTTGGACTAGGTGAAATTGTATAAGCTCTGTGGTGCATCTTGTAACTACATAACACTGTAGTAAATATAACTAGATAGGCAGAAGTTCTAATCATAGTACTGGCAATTGTTTGTGTGTGTTTTTTGTGTGAGAATCATATACTGTGTGGGTTATATCATTTTGAGTTATGTACCAGCCTTTACACTTCCCTTCACCCTAATTTAGTAGTCCTGTTGATGTCATTCACCTTAGAAGTACCTATGGATTAGGTGAAATTATATAAGCTCAGTGGCATGTCTGATTACTCTATAACACTATAGTAGAAATAACTAGATAGGCAGGAATTCTAATCCCAGTACTGGCAACTGTTTGTGTGAAAATCATATAGTGTGTGGTTATACCATTTTGAGTTGTGTACCACCCTTTACACTTCCCCTCAGTTAATTTAGTAGTCCTGTTGATGTCATTCAACTTATAAGTTCCTTTGGACTAGATGAAATTGTATAAGCTTTATGGTACATCTGACAACTGTGTAACACTATAGTAGACATCGGTAGATAGGAGTTCTAATCTCAATACTGGTGTGTGTGTGTGTGTGTGTGTGTGTGTGTGTGTGTGTGTGTGTGTGTGTGTGTGTGTGTGTGTGTGTGTGTGCGTGTGTGCGTGTGTGTGTGTGTGTGTGTGTGTGTGTGTGTGTGTGTGTGTGTGTGTGTGTGTGTGTGTAATGTCATTCACCTTAGAAAGACTTTTGGATTAGTTGGCATTGTATAGGATCCGTGGCATGTCTGATAACTGCATAACACTATAGGCGACATAGATAGATAGGTAGGAACTCTAATCTCAGTACTGGTGTGTGTGTGTGTGTGTGTGTGTGTGTGTGTGTGTGTGTGTGTGTGTGTGTGTGTGTGTGTGTGTGTTTTGTACCATATCCATTGGGGGGGTTTGGCAAAATTTTCACACCAAGTATACATCCAAATGTCCACTGTGCAGAGCCCACTGTTGTCAATCACTGTAGTGGTAGCTGTGGACACTCTGCAGCTCTATAAGCTGTGTGCCACGTGAAATAACTATGTAATAGTATGGACACAAAAACAAGATAGGCAGGTCTTCTAATCCTGTGATACCATTCCCCACCCAGGAATTATAGACAAACACACCCATCTAGGCATCATCCCCTATGTCACTAGGTGGGTTCAAACTGGCTCATGCATGGGACCCACAGTGTGAAGATAGCAGACTCCATGTCAGACTGTCCACCAGTCATGAGTGGATTACCACAGGGTCTGGTCATGGGTCTCCTCATGTTTTTTATGTTTATCTCTGACATCCAGAACAACACAAAGGGACCCTGGCTGACAATGTTTGCAGACAATTGCAAGGTGGGTGCTATGTGTACATCCCAATATCATGTTGACATCCGACTGTTGTTAGAACACTGGCCTTAGGCTGAATGGAAAGAAATGTGTTGCAATCCCGTGTGGAATCAGTGTGGTTTCCATGAATTAACACATTGCTGGTAGTCCAGTGGACACAGATGTCCTTATAAGAGGCCTGGGAACACAGGCTGGCAGTGACCTTTCTTATGGCCACTAAATTGCTACTGTGCACAGAAATAACTTCTATGTGGCACATCTGATAACTAAGGGTGTGTCATCCAGTAAGGAAGAGGTCAATGTCTCCCTCTACTCTCTCCTCATTAGGCCAAACAGCAGGTACAATGACCCATTTTCCATGTAGCTCACTAGACACCTGCAACAACTGTGGAGACTGCAAGTGTACCTCACAAATAGGACCCTAGCCCTTAAACAACTGTCCTATATGGACAGAGTACAATACCTCCAAGTATTCTTGGCCACATCTTGGCTACTTACAGGAAATCCCTGCTTGACTGACAATGCCATGCCTGTCTACCTGTGTTAAGAATGGCATATCTAGTGAAACTCTGATCTGTATGCGGCACATGCCATGGATACCTCAACCTCATTACCACAATCAACAGAACTTGCTGGGGGACAGGTACATAACCCAGTGAATGGACATGTTATGCAATATATGTTGCATACACATCAGAGCATCTCACTGGTGCTCTTCAAGAGAAATCTGGATTTCCTGTAAGTAGCCAAGATGTGGCCAAGAATACTTGGAGGTATTGCATTATGTCCATATAGGACAGTTGTTTAAGGGCTAGGGTCCTATTTGTGAGGTACACTTGCAGTCTCCACAGTTGTTGCAGGTGTCTAGTGAGCTACATGGAAAATGGGTCATTGTACCTGCTGTTTGGCCTAATGAGGAGAGAGTAGAGGGAGACATTGACCTCTTCCTTACTGGATGACACACCCTTAGTTATCAGATGTGCCACATAGAAGTTATTTCTGTGCACAGTAGCACTTTAGTGGCCATAAGAGAGGTCACTGTCAGCCTGTGTTCCCAGGCCTCTTATAAGGACATCTGTGTCCACTGGACTACCAGCAATGTGGTATCCACTGTATAGGATTAATGTTTCATACATGTCCCTACCACAGGCCATTTGTCCCCACAGTTTGTTGGTCTCTGTCCAGAGTTCTTGCACTAACAGGTTGTGAGGTATGCTGCAGGAATGTTACATTACCCTTCAGATAGGCCCTATGGTGACCACTGTGATGCACTACAGTTAGCACCACCACAAGTAAACATGGACATCAAGCAATATGGCTAGGTGTGTATTGGCAAAGCACAGCAAAACAATTACATACTCACCAGCTACAGGCTACTGTCCCACTTGTAAACCAGAGGGGGCTAAATAAGTGTGGGAGAGAGGTACTGTCAGCATACTCACATGCGGCCTTGGTACAGGGGGAAACAGCATTTCTGCACATTAACAGTACAACCCCCAATACTATGAAATATGCTGCCCAGCACCGTAGATGTGCACTTATGTGCATTACCAAACCCCATCCACAACTACTATCTTATCTGACATATGCATGTAGTTACTTTTCAACAGGTCAGAGTCTATCATCATGGCCAATCTTTACTTGGTAATAGTTGCCCAGTCTTCCATGCAACAGTGCTACAAATATGTCAGTTTGTGAGGGCATCTCTTCTGCCCAGCCTTATTTAAGGAAACCCACAGATTTTCTATTGGATGTAGGTCTGGCCACTGGCTGGCACATTCCCAAACTGTAATTTTCATCTGGTGACACCATTCCATTGTCAATTTAGATGTATGCTTGGAGTCAGGTCATTGTCATGTTGACAGGTAAAATCCCTCTTCATCTTCAGCTTTCTAGCAGATGACTGATGGTATGGGGACAAAATTGATTGGTGTTTGGAACTGCTCATAATTCCCTCCAACTTGACTAGAGGCCTAGTTCAGCTTATGAAAAGCAACCCCACAGCATGATGCTGCCACCACCATGCTTCACCAGGGAGATGGTGTTCTTTTGGTGATCCAAAGTGTTGTTTTGCGCCAGACATACTTCTTGGAATTGTGTGCCAAAGATTCAACCTTGGTGTCATCAGACCATGACACATTATCCAACATGCTTTTGGGAGACTTGATGTACTCTTTGGCAATGTTTGTCCAGCCTTGGATGTTTTTCTGTGTAAGAAAAGGCTTCCATCTAGCAACCCTACCCCATAGGGCAAACATATGGGGAACACAAAAGATTGTTGTCACATGTGGTACACACCCAGTACTTGGCAGACATTCCTGCAGCTCATTCAGAGTTGCTGTAGGTCCCCTGGCAGCCTCCATGGCCAGTTGTTGTCTTGTCATTTCATCCATGTTGGAAGGACATCCAGGTGTTTGCAGTGTCACTGTTGTCCAATATCTTCTCCACTGTCTGATGATTATCTGCACTGTATTCCATGGTATATCCAATGTTGTGGACACTTTGTACTCTTCTTCGGACTGATACCTTTCCACAATGAGATCCCTTTGATGCTTTGTAAGCTCTCAGCAAAACATGTATTTTGCTGTAGCAGGCAACTGGGTTTGTTTGTGTCTTTTGGCTTTTCCCGGTTAGCTCCGGTCCGCTAATGATTGGCAGTTGATTTTTATGTACCGGCTTTCCAGGCCTGACACACAACCTTCAACGAAGGTATGCCCATTCACGCATGTCTCCACGCAGAAGACGCTCTAGCTGAGAATCGAACCGGACAGCGTCTTACTGTGAGGTGACAATGCTACCGCAGCACCACCACCGCAGATGTAGCAGGCAACTGGGTAAATGTCAAATTAATCCTACTAGGACAGTTGAACATTATTTGAGGTTAATCAGTCTCATTAATTGATGGCATGTGTGTACCCAAAAAGCAAATGCTGCGATTACTGCAAGAGATGCATCAACCAAGTAGCGGTTTATGTGTGTGCACATGTATACAACCAGCTTATAGTATGTTTTTTATATTTTATATTTTCTCCCCTAACTGATTTGTTTGTTTTTAAATAGAATTGTACAGGTTATAGGTCACATTCAAGGTGGGAAATGTTTTGAAATGCTTTTCTGTGGTCTGCTTTTCATGTAGTACACAAACCTGGCATTTCATCAGGGGTCTGTACACTCTTGATATCCAGTGTATGTAGGTGTTCATATAGCTGTTTGTGGTAGAACTGGACAGAGGTTCATAACACAGTTGCACACTTCTCCGATTACAACCTTATAATCATGCCTATACTACTACCTATATCATTATCATGGCAATGCAACAACCAGTACCTGTAAACATTTATATATGTTGTATGCACTGAAACTGATATTATACACAAGTACAACATGCACACCTTATTTACATACATAGATAAGTAAGTTGATTGCACATCAGGCTTTGGTATCACAGTGCTAACCTGGAGGATGTCCCACATTCATAACTAGGCTATTATGTTATGATGTCATTGTTAACAGACTTGACAATGGTTTGCCTAACATAACACAACTCCATGATTAAGTGACTGCAGATGCAAAATAACATGCTGAACTTGTAGAAATGCTATTTTAATAAAACAGAGCTTTCAGGAAGACAAATCCCTCCATTAGTGTTTATACACTGATTTTCACTGATGAAGGGATTTGCCTTCCCGAAAGCTATGTTTTATTAAAATAGCATTTCTACAAGTTCAGCATGTTATGTTGCATCTGGATTTCTTGCTGTTCTTAGATTCATTGGTCATAGATCTTTTGTGCAGAAGTGACTACAGATATCAGGCACACATGTGCTTATAACATTGTACAGTTGAATGGTATGAACTCACTAAATCACCACACACTTCTGCAACAGTACTTTACTATGCACATGCTCTGTAAAGGTCTCTTAGATTTACAAGACAAACATGTATCATAGTTATAGTCACAGGTAACATATGGATATGTACAGCATCCCAGTAGCTGGCCTAGCAGTGGCACAGTCAGTGGTATTTGACAGACACTCCAATAGTTGTCAAATGTCAGCTGTCCTTTCCTGGGGTGAGTCAGGGGCCTGAGCTGTGATCTCTGATACTGCAGACAGAGCCACATGCTTTGGCCATCTGTGCTGTTCAGCAGTGCATCAGTACAACAAGTCTTGTTGAAACATATTCTTTCAAACTCCTATTTTCCAATATTACAGACCACCTACTGCATTTAATTAAATGCTTACTTGTTTCACATGCCTTTTTTTTTTGGAAAGTAGATTTGGTATTATACTCTTTCTGTGACTTGCAGTCAGTCAGTTTTGTTAGGATGTACTCCTGTCTATGACAGAGCTGGTTTGAATAGGTGGCAGCTTGACCTTTGTAGGTACTGCTCATGACCATGTGATGGCCTGTCCACCAATTGGTGTCTCCCAGTTGCTAATTGCATGCAGAGCAGCTGTGTAGTTATTCCAATAGCCAATGTCAGGGCAACACACTCCTGTAATTGAGTACTTCATGTGAGTGTTAGCTTTTTACCTTCCCTGTGAGGAAGACATCCTGGAGGTGTGTGAGCTAATACTTCTTACAACATGATTTCTGGGGACAAGCCAACTAAATGGTGAGAATGTTCAAGACTTAGGGGCAGAATGTGAGTATTGCTGTTATAGGTTCATAGGTTCATATGTAGGTACTAGGCTATCGGCCCAAGGGCCTAAGTAGGCCTAGCCAACAAGGTTCCCACCCAAGAAAGTTAATTTCCTGTGCCCCTGTTGAGCAGAGCCACAGAAGTGATCTCTGGGGTGTATTTCCTATTTCTCGTCTACTCATCAAGATTTTTCTTGAAAAGCGCTAATGAGGAACTTTGCTTGACATATATGGGTTGCTTGTTCCAGAGTATAGGAAGTCTCTGGGACAGGAATCTATCCCTTTAGCATGTCCTATTTATTGTGGTGACAAGGTTTAGGTCCCTAGAGCATGTAGCTCAGAGGGATTGTGATTTCTTTAGGTGTAGCATGTCCAACAGCTCTGGGTTTAACATAGCTTTATATGTTAGGCAGAGATCTCCTCAGAGTAGACAATATGCTACAGATTAAAGTTGGAGTTTTTTGAGATGGTCAGTGTAGGGCATCTGTTTAAGGCCAGTAATCCTCTTTGTGAGGTACTTGTGTGGCCTTTCCAGCTGCTACAGATGTCTTGTGAGGTAATATTCTTTGTGAGGTACTTCTGTGGCCTTTCCAGCTGTACAGATGTCTTGTGAGGTAATATTCTTTGTGAGGTACTTCTGTGGCCTTTCCAGCTGCTGCAGATGTCTTGTGAGGTACATTCCAAAAGGGGTGTTGTACTCTATAATGGGTCTAATGAGTGCCAAGTAGAGGGGAGCAATGACCTCTTTTTTCCTGGATGAGAACCATTTTGTGATGAGGTGTGCCACATACAAGGATTTCCTGACTACTGTGGCAATGTGATTATCAAATGAGAGACTACTGCCCACCTGGGTCCCCAGGTCTGTTATCACACATTCAGTGTTAAGTAGACTGCTGTTTATATGGTAGTTCATGGGTACAGAGTTTTTACCAAAGGGGATGACAATGCACTTTTTGGCATTGAGCTTGAGGCCATACCTCTGACACCAGGCATCTGTCTCCATGAGGCCCTTCTGTAGGATGTCCACATCATTTGGGGAATCGACTATGGCTCCTAGTTTACAGTCATCTGTGAACTTCATTAGCCAAAGGCCTTCTGTGTTAGCCTGTACTTCAGAGAAGTATATGGTTTGAATATTGCTAGTTTCACATGGTTTGTCTGAACATGCTACTTCTGCATGGGTTTCAGTCTGACAAAGTTCTGTGTCTGCATAGCTCTCAACTGTAGGGCTATCCACATAATGGCAAGAGGTTTGCCTGTTATGTTTGGTCTGTTCCCCAGACAGGTGTTGTTCTTGGCAAATCAGTAGGATAGTCTGGTGATTGCAATCAGTAAATGCTAACATCCCTTTGTGTTTCTCCCCTCGTATTGCTCAGAAAAGATATGTTACAACAAATCCTGTAACACCAGCA